>NC_051178.1:29972752-30254291 GCF_013339695.2 Rhipicephalus sanguineus
GGTGGAAGGTCAATGCAGCCAACTGGGAAAAGTACCAACGTCTTACTGCAAGGATCTCTTGGGCCGACATGTCTTCCTTAGGAATTGACGCTGCAGTTCAATATTTCACTGCTTTTATAATTGACGCTGCCTTGCAAAGTATACCTGAAGTAAGAAGTGCGGTAGTTAAACGTCGTGTTCCTTGGTGGAACGACGAATGCCGTGAAGCTCGCAAGAAGCAGAACAAAGCGTGGGGGCTACTACGCGATTCCCCCACTGCAGAAAATCTAATCAATTTAAGCAGGTAAAATCTCAAGGGCGGAGAACGCGCCGGCAGGCCAGAAGAGGGAGTTGGCAAAGATACATATCAAGTATCAACTCCTACACGGATGAAGCTAGGGTATGGAACAGGGTTGGTAGGGTACAGGGTCGACAAACATTCTCTCTTCCATTAGTGAACACACATGGAGACACATTGGAGTACCAGGAGAACTTCCTGGGCGCACACTTCGAACATGTGTCCAGTTCGTCACATTATTCCGAAGCCTTCCAACGGTATAAAACACAGGCAGAAAGGCAGAAGTTGGAACGCAAAAGTGCAAAAAGTGAGGGATACAACCGGCCTTTCTGCTTGGCAGAGCTGCAGGCAGCACTAGCTTGCTGCAACGGGTCTGCCCCAGGTGGCGACCGTGTAGTATACGAAATGTTGAAAAATCTACCACATGAATCACAAAACACCCTCCTTTGTCTCTACAACGGTGTATGGTCGTCCGGCGAGATCCCTTCTGCGTGGAAGGAGGCTCTTATAATTCCAGTTGTGAAAGAGGGCAAGAATCCATCTTTGGCTTCCAGTTACAGGCCTATAGCCTTAACAAGTTGTCTTTGTAAAGTTTTGGAAAAGATGATAAACCGCCGGTTGTTACATTTCCTCGAATCCAACAAACTACTTGACCCCTATCAGTGTGGCTTTCGAGAAGGTCGGTCCACTACTGACCACTTGATACGTATTGAGGCACAAATTCGTGAAGCATTTGTCCATAAACAGTTCCTCTTGTCTGTGTTCCTCGATATGGAAAAGGCTTATGATACAACGTGGCGGTTTGGAATTATGAGAGACCTCTCGCACTTAGGCGTGCGTGGTACAATGTTAAATATAATAGAAAGCTACTTGTCGAACCGCATATTCCGTGTTCGGGTGGGCAATGTACTATCAATACAATTTGTGCAGGAAACTGGAGTTCCTCAAGGTGGGGTACTCAGTTGTCCTCTTTTTATTATAAAAATGAATTCTCTTCGTCTGTACATCCCACGTAACCTGTTTTATTCTACGTATGTAGATGATGTGCAGATAGGGTTTAAATCCTGTTCTCTCGCAATCTGTGAACGACAAGTCCAGCTTTGTCTCAACAAGGTCTCGAAATGGGCTGATGAGAACGGGTTCAGACTGAACCCACAAAAAAGCACTTGCGTCCTTTTCACAAGAAAAAGAGGTGTACACCCTGATCCTGACATTTTCATGCTGGGTGAGCGTCTACCTGTCAACGGAGAACACAAATTTCTAGGCATAATCTTAGACGCAAAGTTAACCTTTGTACAGCACATAAAATATCTTAAAAATAAATGTATGAAAACAATGAATATCCTAAAAGTGCTGTCACGCACAACGTGGGGCAGCGATAGAGAATGTCTGATGAATCTCTATAGAAGCCTCATACGCACCCGTCTGGATTATGGAGCGATCGTTTACCAGTCTGCAACGCCAACTGCTCTGAAAATGCTGGACCCTGTCCACCATTTAGGCATCCGTCTTTCCACAGGTGCCTTCAGAACAAGCCCTATAGAAAGCCTCTACGTGGAATCAGACGAGTGGTCTCTTCATTTACAGACCTTGTGTAGTTACTCTCGCTTGAGTAGTTATATTAGGTTATAGCGGCACTGTACGGCTGGCGTCTGTAGCCTTATACATCTAAGTGCTTCAGCGTCCCCTAGTTGGACTCCATGGTGGGTGGCCGCCATTGCTGCCGAAACAAACAAAACTATCATGGGAACACCCTCATTTCCCCGCCTACTTGATCGTCTCCCTCAGAAGAGGGTACGCACCGAAGAACTAACAAGTTTCAACCGACCGAGAACCTCCTATCCGAAATTCCACGTAATCCATAGTGAAGCTACAGACAAACAAGCTAGATCGATCTCCCCATTTGTTGTGGCAAAGTCTCTGACCGAAGTCTTTGGGCCAGGCTACAAGGTAACAGATGGCTAGCGGTGACCTTCTGCTTGAGCTCCCTGAAAAGCACCACTACGACAAACTTGGTGGTCTAGCAACCTTTGGCAACATCCCAATATCTGTTTCACCTCACCGATCAATGAATACCACACGCGGAGTCGTCTCAGAAGTAGATCTCCTTCAATTATCGGAACAAGAACTTCTAGAAGAGTGGAAAGACCAAAATGTCACCGATGTGAAACGAATCATAATCAGACGCGACAACAAAGAAATAGCGACGAAGCATCTCATACTAACCTTCGAATCCAGCGATCTACCACAAACCATTGAAACAGGATACATAAAACTAGCCGTCTGCCCGTACATCCCAAATCCGAGGCGATGCTTCAAATGCCAGCGATTCGGCCATGGTTCGCAGAGCTGCCGTGGTCAAGAAACTTGCGCAAGATGTGGAGGCCAAGGCCATCCCTCTGAAAACTGTACAAGCACACCCCACTGCGTCAATTGTGACGGCGATCATGCAGCCTACTCGCGATCCTGTCCAAACTGGAAAAGAGAGAAAGACATAATCACCCTCAAGGTAAAAGAAAACATTTCTTTCCGTGAAGCACGTAAGAGGTGCTCACCTTTTCACACCACACCTTACGCTGATGCGGCGCGCCGGGGGGCCGCGTCGCATCGGCCGCCGCCACTCCTTCGGTCTGCGCAGAGCGACCGGTCGGCTGTGGCACCTGCCCCCAAGGCGGCAGTAGTTAAGTCTACACCGCCAACTCGCGAACAGGGACCGGCGACTCTAGGGCCGTCGGGTCTCAAGGCCTCGTCTCACCAGGCGAGGCCCGAAACTCGAGCCACTAGCCCGACCGTGCGGGCATCCAGTGCCTCCGAGGAGGCAATGGACACGGTATCGGCACCACTGGTGCCGAAACACCGGCGCAGTTCTTTGGACCGCGCCAAGAAAACAAAAAAAGCCAATTACGGGGCCGGACGACCGTCCTGCCTCCTGAAACAGTATTTCACTTGAACACTCCACAGTTCCTTATTGTGCACACAGCACCGTTGTATGATTAATATGTACACACAAATATTACAGTGGAACATCCGAGGCCTTCTTCGAAACCTCGATGACATTCAAGAACTCCTTCACGAACTCAATCCAAAAGTGCTGTGTGTGCAAGAAACACATTTAAAAGCACAACACACAAACTTTCTACGAAACTACCTCATTTTTCGAAAGGACCGAGATGATGCCACGGTATCATCCGGCGGTGTAGCCATTATAGTCAACCAATCAGTAGCATGTACACATCTATCACTACAGACGTCCCTGGAAGCAGTGGCTGTTCGAGCAGTTCTTCTAGATAAACTCATCACCATTTGCTCCCAGAACCTTACCTGGTCCTTGGGGACTTTAATGCACATAGCGGTCTATGGGGTGACTCTCGCTGTGATGCACGAGGTCGTCTGATTGAACAGTTCCTCTTCACGTCCGGTGCGTGTCTGTTGAATCAGAAAGAGCCAACATACTATAACTTCGCCAACAATACCTACTCGTCCATAGATCTCACCATTACATCTTCATCACTTCTACCTCTATTCAAATGGAAAGTCGGTAATAATCCTTATGGAAGCGACCACTTTCCAATAGTTCTGAGCTCACCAATAATGTATGATTGTCCCCCACAGGTTCCCAAATGGCATATTGACAAAGCCGATTGGGAAGAGTTTCGTAAAGTTACTCGCTTAAATTGGACTGATATGTGTGGTTTAAGCATAGATGCAGCCGTAGAGTACTTTACAGCTTTTCTCACGGATGCTGCAACTAAGTGCATCCCACAAACAAGTGGACTGCCCGGGAAACGACGTGTCCCGTGGCGGAACACTGAGTGTCGAAATGCACGGAAAAAACAAAACAAAGCATGGAGGTTGCTTAGGGACTCTCCGACAGCCGAGAATCTTGACAGTTTCAAGAACATAAAGTCCCAAGGTAGGAGAACGCGCCGACAGGCCAGAAGGGAAAGTTGGCAGAAGTTTTTATCGGGCATTAATTCATATACACAGGAGGCCAAAGTCTGGAACATGGTTAGCAGGGTAGCAGGCCGACAAGCACATTCACTTCCTCTAGTAAACACACAAGGCGACAGCTTGGAAGACCAGGCGAACTTCCTAGGTGTACACTTCGAACAGGTGTCGAGCTCGTCGCACTATAGTGAAGCTTTCCAAAGATACAAAACAAGAATAGAAAAACAGAAATTAGAGCGCAAGTCCACAAAACACGAAGCATACAATGAACCTTTCTGCATTGCTGAGCTACAAGCATCGCTTAACTGCTGCAATAATTCCGCCCCAGGCTCCGACCGTGTTGTATATGAAATGTTGAAACACCTGCCATCTGAAACTCAAAAAGCCCTCCTCTCACTGTATAATGCTGTTTGGTCTTCCGGCGAGATCCCCTCGGCCTGGAAGGAAGCCATTATTATTCCGATTTTAAAACAGGGCAAGGACCCATCCTCCGTTACGAGCTACAGGCCCATTGCACTAACAAGCTGCCTGTGTAAACTTTTTGAAAAGATGATAAACCGCCGACTTATACATTTCCTCGAAGCAAACAAATCACTCGACCCATACCAGTGCGGTTTTCGAGAGGGTAGATCTACCTCTGACCACCTTATCCGTATCGAGGCACAAATTCGCGACGCTTTTGTCCACAAGCAATTCTTTCTTTCGGTGTTCCTCGATATGGAAAAGGCTTACGACACCACATGGCGCTTTGGCATACTGCGAGACCTCTCACACTTAGGTGTCCGAGGAAAGATGCTGACCATAATCGAAAGCTATTTGTCCAATCGCACATTCCGTGTTCGAGTGGGTAACGTCTTGTCCAGAATATTTGTCCAGGAAACTGGAGTGCCGCAAGGTGGTGTCCTGAGTTGCACACTTTTTATTATAAAAATGAATTCGCTACGTCTGTGTATTCCACGGAATATGTTTTATTGCACATATGTTGACGACGTGCAGATCGGTTATAAATCTTGCAACCTTTCAATGTGTGAGCGGCAGGTCCAGCTGGGCTTGAACAAGGTCTCTAAATGGGCAGACGAGAATGGGTTTACGCTGAATGCACAAAAAAGCACTTGCGTCCTATTCTCCAGAAAAAGAGGCTTTCATCCCGATCCAGACATTGACCTCCATGGTCAGCGTCTGTTGGTAAAAACAGAGCACAAGTTCCTAGGGCTAATTCTAGACACGAAACTAAGCTTCATATCACACATAAAGTATATAAAGAACAAGTGCATTAAAACCATGAATATCCTAAAAGTGTTGTCACGCACCACGTGGGGTAGTGACAGGAAGTGCCTGATGAACCTTTATAAAAGCCTTGTACGCACGCGCCTAGATTATGGGGCGATAATATATCAGTCTGCGACACCAAGCGCCTTGAAGATGCTTGACCCTGTCCACCACTTGGGCATTCGTCTTTCTACGGGTGCTTTTCGCACCACCCCCGTGGAAAGCCTCTACGTCGAATCGAACGAGTGGTCGCTCCACCTGCAGCGATCCTACATGTCGTTTGTATACTATCTCAAAGTGAACGCAGACAAAGAACACCCCTCACACCCCACAATAAATGATTTATCTAGTTCTGCCCTTTTCGACCACCGTCCTTCGGTGCGACAGCCCTACTCACTTCGTGTGAGGGGCTTGGCTGAGGAAACGGGTGTGCCACTTTTCGAACACTGTCTATTTGCTCCCGCTGCACAACTACCGCCGTGGCGGTGGCACCTTATAGACTGCGACCTTTCTTTCATGGAAGTGACGAAACACGCGCCTATTGCACATATCCGTACATACTTCCTTGAACTACAACACAAATACACTTGTGCAGAATTCTTTACGGACGCCTCAAAGTCCAATACTTCTGTGTCTTACGCAGCCGTTGGGCCATCCTTTACAGATTCCGGTATTCTACACCCAGAATCAAGTATCTTCACAGCAGAAGCTTACGCGATACTTGCGGCCGTTAAACACATCCAACAATTAAAACTACAAAAGGCAGTGATTTACACAGATTCTCTAAGCGTGGTAAAAGCTTTAAAAAGTCTGAAAAGACACAAAAACCCCGTCTTTGTCTCGTTGTATTCGCTTTTAAGCACGATCTACGCACTCGCACAACATGTCGTAGTGTGCTGGGTGCCAGGGCACCGTGAGATACAAGGCAACGTGTTGGCGGACCAGCTAGCAGCATCCGCCCACGAAAACAGTCACAATACATCCTTAGCTATTCCCCCACTAGACCTAAAACACGTCCTGAAAAGAAAGCTCAGAGTCTTTTGGCAAACCACATGGGATATGCATACACGAAATAAGCTACACGTTGTCAAACCGCATCTGGGTAATTGGCCGCCAGTATCAAAATCACGCCACACAGAAGTTACACTCTGCAGACTTAGGATCGGTCACACATACAGTACACACACACACCTTCTGTCCGGTGGCGAGCCACCTTTGTGTGATAGATGTGGTCAGCCACTCACGGTCCTTCACGTCCTCATCCAGTGCAAGGAACTCGATGCTATCAGAAAAAAGCACTTCTCATTGCCCTACCGACAGCAATTTCCACTTCACCCTTCAATGTTCATCGGTAGGGACCCGCTTTTTACATATCAGTCACTGTCTGCTTTTTTAAACGATGTACCCAGTTTTCATGTCATATATCAAGGTGATCCGTAGCACGGCCTCTAAACAGAGGTCGCTGCTGCGGTGAATACGTTAAAGACAGCACTTGCCTCGCGGCCCTTGGACTCAAGGGCATTGACGAGGCATTCGTGCTAATGTCATATCTTCATAGTTTTATTCTTGCGACCACTTTTCATTCATTCCACTACACATATTTCACGTCACCCTCATGATTTTAATATATATATATATGTTTTACCCGCCTTTAGCGCGAGGAATTTTAAGGCCCCTATACAGCTACTTACCGCAACCATTGTTCATATCCTTTGTCTCATGAACTGGCGCTCTTTGGCCATCAATTGGCCCTTGCGCCATTAAACACCACATATCATCATCATCATCATCTTCATTTACAGAGGTCATACCTATCTTTTAAGTATTTTTTGAAAGTGAATGCAAGCACTGATCATCCCGCATATTCTGCTGCAAATGACCTGTCCAGTTGCCAGCTTTTTCACAACAAACCCGCAGTGAAGGAGCCCTTCTCGCTGCGTGTACGAGCTCTCGCTGTAGAAACAGGTGTCCCACTGCTCGAACACAGCTTAATGGCTCCTACTTTACTGGTCGCGCCTTGGGAGTGGCAGGTTATAGACTGTGACACTTCTTTTGTAGATGTCACAAAGCATGCCCCCCCCCGCAGGGGCGTCTGCGCAAGCAGGCGTTTGGTGTGTAGCGACACCACGGACCCGAGCTAACGGGGGGGGTTTCGACCCCCTCCCACGCCTAGCCGTGCGTGGCATTGCCGTGTCCGGGGAAAAGGGGATCCTGGGGGTTGAGCCGACGCCGGGTGATTGGACCTTTAAGGCCCCCCGGCAGAGGCAACACACCTCTTTGGCCCCGGCTTCACGTAGACGGCACCCCTGGGCTGACCCACCCAGGGGAAACCGGCAGTCGCCTTTTCCTGTCTCTCCCTCCCCTCATCTTCGTCTTTCTCTCTGACTTTTAATCTTTCCTGTCTTCTCGTATCTTCAGTTCATTTCCTATTTTCGCGGCGGCAAGGGTTAACCTTGTGTGGCTAACCACCCTGAGTTAAGCCATATTTGGTTATAGTCGCGGTATACAGCTGGCGCGGGCAGGACTTGCTCGCGAGTTCCTGTCCCGTCCCCTCGTTGGGCTCCATGGTGGGCGGCTGGTACCGAGGCCGAAACATGTACAAATTTTATGGACACTTCGCTTTCTTCGCCTGATCGCCATCCTCAGAAGAGGACGCGCACCGATGTAACAGCCAAGTTCTTTACGAACAGCAAAAGCACCTTTCCTAGATTCCACGTGATTCACAGCGAGCACTCAGAAATAACAGCAAGGCATGTTTCTCCCTTCAAAGTCTCCAGAACCCTAACAGACACCCTAGGCCAAGGATATAAGATAAAGAAGCTGGCTAACGGGGACCTTCTTTTAGAAGTGCTCTACCAACACCAGTACGAGAACCTTTCAAAATGCACAGCCTTCGAAGACATTCAAGTATCCATTACCCCTCACCGATCACTAAACACCGTCCGTGGCGTAATTTCTGATGATGACCTAAAATACATGAGTGAAGAAGAACTCCAAAGCGGATTGAAGGACCAAAACGTCACGAATGTGTACAGAATCAAAATCAAACGAGAAAACAAGGAAATCGAGACAAAGCACTTCGTTCTCACATTCGCATCGAGCATACTGCCGGAGACTGTGGAGGTTGGTTACACCAAACTCAAACTACGTCCATACATACCTAATCCGCGACGCTGCTTTAACTGCCAACGATACGGCCACGGCTCACAGAGCTGCAGGGGCCAAACCACATGTGCCAAGTGCGCTTCTCACGAGCACAGTTCTGAAAACTGCAAAGTTGAACCACACCACTGCGTAAACTGCGAGGGCAGTCATCCTGCATACTCGCGTGCTTGCCCAACATGGAAACAAGAAAAAAGCATCGTCACACTCAAAGTTAAAGAAAACATCAGCTTCAGAGAAGCGCGAAAACGTCTTTCGTTCATGGAAAACAGAAGCTACTCCGTTGTGCTGCAACAGGGCGCGGCAACACAGCGGCCTACAGCGCCTGCCCAGGGCACAGCTAGTGACGCCGGGGCAGGGCATCCAGCGCCGAAAGTGGACGCAGCTCGCGCTGCACCACTACCTCGAACTCCAGGCTCGCTGACCCTGCGGTCCGCGTAGCCTAAGGCCTCTCTCCACGCGGCGAGGCTAAATGCTAACAAATCCGTGCATTCAGCACGGACGTCCAGTGTGTCAGGCGATGCGATGGACACGAACCAAGGTAGTCCTGAGCCGTCGACGTCAGGACGGCGGGGCTCCTTGGATCGGAAAAAAGACAAGCCCAGGATCACTGGGCCTGAAAAGAAGACCTAAGTTCTCACCCTACCCATATAATACAACATGGCTTTTATACACTGGAACTGCAGGGGACTCCTGCATAACCTAAGCGACGTAAAGGACATACTAGCCACTCTTTCACCGGTAGCCTTGTGTTTACAAGAAACAAACTTAGATCCTAAACACCGAAACATCTTAAAAAACTACAAAGTATTCCGGCACGACCGAGAGCAGGCAAGTAGGCTCTCAGGGGGTGTTGCTATTATAGTTAAGAGTGGAGTTCCAGCGCGGGAACACAAACTTAAAACCAGAATAGAAGCCGTCGCGGCCATCATACACGTATTTAAAACTATTACAGTGTGCAGCGTATATTTGGAGCCGCACCTTAAAGTAACTATCTCTGATTTAGAACAGCTTACAGAGCAGCTGCCAGAGCCATTCCTGGTAGTCGGAGATTTTAATGCGCACTCCCACTTTTGGGGTAGTGAAAGAACTGACAGTAGAGGCCAAATAATTGAAGATTTTATATTAAGCAATAACCTTTGTCTACTAAACACAGGGAAGCCAACATACTGTTCTCCTAGCTCAAGAAAAATGAGCTGCATAGACTTATCTTTCTGTTCGCCGTCCGTTTTCATGGATTTCAAATGGGATATCCTAAACGACCCATACGGAAGCGATCATCTACCCATAGTAATCAGCCTAACAACCTCACCTGAAGTCATCCAACGAAAACCACGACGTTGGAAGCTACATTTAGCCGACTGGGCCCTCTTCCAAGAAAAGGCTAGCCTAGAAATTATAGCGTCAGAAAACCTCAACATAGATGAACTAAACGAGTGTATCACAAACTGTATCATTACAGCTGCGCGCCTATCCATCCCTCAGACCTCTGGACTGGTAAAGCAAAATCACAAAACATGGTACACATACGAATGTAGAGAAGCAAAAAAGAAGCAAAACAAAGCCTGGGGAACCTTCCGCAGGTACGCGACGGCGGAAAACTTTGTAAATTTTAAAAAGGCCAGAGCGAAAGCCAGATACATCCGCCGATGCGCTGAAAAATCTTCGTGGCAAAAGTACGTCTCTTCTATAAATAGCACCACTACATCAAAAGAAATGTGGGAACGGATCCGAAAGATAGACGGCAGTTTCTCTCCGTTCACTGTACCCTTACTCACAACCCCTGGCGTACAGACAAGTATCGAAGAACAGGCAAATATTCTAGGTCAATTTTTCTGTGCTGTTTCCAGTTCGTCACATTACACACAATCATTTCTGAAACACAAACATACAGCCGAAAAACAAAGGCTTCCAACAAGCGGCAATACAAACGAACCCTACAACTGCTTAATTACTTTTCAAGAAATCCACTCTGTATTGGCTGCAGGTAAGCAGACTGCACCCGGACCTGATGACATACACTATCAAATGCTAGCCCATCTCTCCGAACCTGCCACAAGAACACTTTTGGCTTTCTTTAACAAGGTATGGATATCTGGAAAATTACCTGAAGCCTGGAAGAAGGCCATTATCGTTCCTTTTCTGAAACCGGGAAAGCCACCAACAGATCCTAGTAGCTACAGACCTATAGCTCTCACCAGCTGTTTAGCAAAGTCCTTTGAAAGTGTTCTTAATATTAGGCTGTCATTCGTGTTAGAATCCTGCAAACTTCTCGACATTCATCAGTGCGGTTTTAAAAAAGCATGCTGCACAATCGACCACCTAGTACGCCTCGAAAATACTGTCCGTGAAGCGTTTGTACACAAACAAAACTGTCTGGCCGTCTTTTTTTATTTAGAAAGGGCGTACGACACCACCTGGAGGTTCGGAATCCTCCAGGACCTGGCTGAGCTAGGAATCCGTGGCAGGATGTTGAACTGCCTGAAAGACTTTCTCGCTAACCGTTCATTCCATGTGCGTCTAGGCTCGACATTATCGAAAAATTTCACGCAGGAAAATGGAGTGCCGCAAGGATGCATTCTAAGCACAAGACTATTTGTCGTGAAAATGAACTCGATCAGCAAAGTAATACCGAAGTCAATCATGTATTCACTCTACGTAGACGATCTCCAGATAGCTAGCACATCTTGCAACACATCAACATGCCAAAGACAGGTACAGTTAACAATTAACAAACTGACAACATGGGCAGACAGAAATGGTTTCCGCTTTTCTGCGCAAAAAACAGTGGCCATTTTTTTTCTCTCTTACACGAGGCATACAGACAGACCCTACCTTACACCTAAACCAAACTGCATTACTAGTGAAGAAGGAACACAAATTCCTAGGTTTAATTTTTGTCAAGAAGTTGACATTTCTTCCACACATAAATGCGCTGAAGAAAAAAACATCCCAGTCTCTCAACATACTAAAAGTGCTGTCCCGCAAACACTGGGGTTCAGATAGGACAAGCCTACTACAAATTTACCGTTCAGTGGTACGATCCTGCTTAGATTACGGCAGCATAGTATATGGGTCAGCGAGACAATCATATCTGAAACGACTGGATCCGGTACACAATCTCGGCCTCCGCCTCTCAACTGGTGCATATAGAACTTCACCCATAAACAGTCTCTATGTAGAAGCCAATGAGCCACCATTGACAGACAGAAGAACAATGCTCACATACTCATATGTTCTAAAGATCCGTTCAATGCCGAACCACCTCTGTCACCCTATAGTAAATCACTGCCCATCTAGAACACTATTTATCAACAAGCCCCGGACAGTAAGGCCACTCATTCTTCGCTTTGAAGAGATGTGCCGAGAGTTAAATATACAGGACACATTGCCTAAGATCGCACAGAGACCCAATGCGCTCCCACCTTGGTACTGTCTACCCTCTGTATGTGACTTCACGCTGACACAATTTCAAAAAAAGCAAACACCCCGCGAGCATATATTACAGGAATTCTTAGCACTTCAAGCAAAATATGCAAAATACACAGCATTTTACACCGATGGTTCCAAATCAACAGGGTACGTTGGAAGTGCCGTAGTACACAATCAATGGGAAAAAACAATTCGGCTGCCCCAATGCGCATCCGTCTTCACCGCAGAAAGCTATGCAATCTCAGTCGCTCTAAAAAAAAATAACAAATGAAAATGTCGAGAACAGTATAATTTACACAGACTCATTGAGTGCACTAACAGCACTTCATCCCAGAAACGCGTGTGTACCAATAATTGGCGAAATCCTACACAACATAATAACAGGTATAAGACAAGGACGTAACATAAAGCTTTGCTGGGTGCCGAGCCACGTCGGAATCTGTGGAAATGAGAAGGCAGATGAATGTGCAGCACAAGCAAGGCATAAAGAAATCAAGAATGTCAGCATCCCCTACCAAGACGTCATAAAATCAGTGCGCCACAAACTCAGAAATAAATGGCAGTCTAGATGGCAGTTAGAAGTAAATAATAAGCTCCACCTTGTAAAGTCCACCATAGAAGAATGGAAGTCATGCTCACACCAAGAACGTTTCACAGAAGTTATATTATGTCGCTTACGCATCGGCCACACACATCTCTCACACAGAGGTTTGTCTTCTTTTGCTAGTAAAAAATTGTGTGTGAGATGCAGATGTGAGCTCTCGGTGAATCACATTTTACTGTCATGTACAAAATTGGAAGAACTAAGAAAAAAACATTTTGCCGTATTTTATAGTGAACATGTGCCCCTTCACCCTGCACTGCTCTTAAGCGAAGACGCGTTAGTCGATAACTCGCATGTTTTTAGCTTCCTCAGAGAAGCAGGCATTTTAAACAGACTATAAATTCATACCCTGCGCCGTCTAAATATAGTGACACCTCGTTAAGCTTCTCACTAATGAGAAGAAGATCGAGGTCTTTTTAGCCTGTCGGTCTCCTCGGGGCCCTTGCCTAGACAAGGACTCGGCGAGGTATTCCGACATTTTAAGAGAACCATACCATGCGTTTGGTGCATGATAGCCTAAGTTGCTTATGCACCATTAAAACCAACCAAACCAAAGCATGCCCCCCCTCTACACATCCAGATGTATTTCCGTGAACTGCAGCACAAGTACCCTTGCGCAGAAATTTTTACAGATGCGTCAAAGTCCCATGCTGGCGTGTCCTACGCAGTCGTCGGTCAATCTTATTCTCACTCTGGTACTCTGCACCCTAACACAAGCATATTCACAGCAGAGGCACATGCAATACTGGAGGCCGTAAAACACATTAAAGAAATGAAACTAAGAAATGCAGTAATATATACAGATTCCTTAAGCGTGGTGAAAGCTTTAAAAACCCTCAAAACATACAGAAATCCTGTTATTGTATCGCTATACTCACTCCTGTGCACCGTATACACTGCCGAACAGCATGTTGTAATATGCTGGGTGCCAGGACATCGTGGTATAAAGGGCAATGAGCTGGCTGACGAGCTCGCCATATCAACTCAAGCAAACGCTACTGCATCGTCCACAGCTGTCCCCGTAATGGACTTAAAGCCCCTATTAAGGAAAAAGCTCAGGGCTTACTGGCAGCGGTTATGGGACCGACAAGTAGAAAATAAGTTACACATGATAAAGCCACACCTCGGTAACTGGCCACCCACATCAAACATACGTCGTACAGATGTAACACTCTGTCAACTTCGAATAGGACACACACACAGCACACATGCACACCTCTTGTCCGGTGGTGATCCACCTTTGTGTGGTAAATGCGGTGAGCCACTCACCGTGCTCCACATTTTAATACAATGCAAGGAACTGGACGCTATTAGAAGAAAATATTTTCCGTTTCCCTACCGACATCAAATACCATTGCATCCATCTATGTTCATAGGTAGGGAACCGCTTTTTACATACAAATCATTGTCCGCGTTTTTAAAGGATGTAAATAGTTTGCATGTCATGTTCTCCGGCAACCCGTAGCACTACCTCTGAGAAGAGGCTGCTGCTGCGGTTCCTACAACAAAATAGCACCTGCCTCGCGGCCCTTGGACACAAGGGCTGTGAACGAGGCATTTGTGCTCTGGCCATGTGTGTATCGTTCATTATCACGACTCCCTGTCAGTGATCCTCACTGCATACATCACGTCACTCTCATAATCTTATTACCTATATGTTTTACCCGCCCTAAGCGCGGAATTTTAGGCCCATATACAGCCGTGTAACATTATCAAAGCTCATATCCCCTGCATATCGTAAATCGCGATCGTTCTTATATTTCACCTCTGTTCATGGCGCTCTTTGGCCAAGCATGGCCCTTGCGCCATTAAAACCCAGATATCATCATCATCCTTTTCTCTGCTGTCATAAAATTTCGTTATTACGGGTCGACATCTTGCCGGATTTTTCCTCCCAATGTGGTGGATTCTTTCTATCGACTTCACTTCAATGCCCAGCCGCTTTTCAAATGTGTCAAACACAACAGTTTTCCTCAAATCGGCCTCAGAATATTTGTTGCTCTCCTCAACACCAAAGACTAGAAGACTGTTTCTTCAGATTTTATTTTCTAGGTCCATCAATCGTTGAGCCTGGTACTTTACAGGCTTTTCGACATAATCAATTTTAGCTTTAATTTCCTGGACTAGTTCAAGAAGTTCGGTTAGTGGGTTTGTTTTCCTGTATAGGGCTGAAGTTTCCTCCGTAATAGCGTTCAGCCTGCAGTCTGATTTCGTCTGGTTTTCCGAAATAGTCTTTAACATATCTTCTATCGGGGGCCCGGGACTCTCCTCAACGTCTCTCGATGTCAACATCAATAACATCATAGACCAAACATCAATCAACATAGCACAACACTGCCGAAGGCACGACAAAACAAAATGATGAAGAGTGGGCGAAGCTCCGGAGGTTCATCGGTAAACCGTGAATCTTCCGTGAATTCTGCCCAGTACATCATCACCGACGTGAGATCGGGCGCGTTTATACTAAAGGTTCGATGAGTTATGACGACTTGCAGCTCACTTTAATTTTACATGTACGCTGTGAATTTTCATTGTTTAGAAAACCATTGCTTTAAAAAACATCTGGCGTCTTTCGTTAAGCAGCTGGCGTCTTTTCGTTTTGCTTTAGAAACGTCTGGCGTCTTTATTGGTTTATGTTATCAATCAACGGCGTTTTGAACAAAATTTTTATTGTTTAATCACGCACAGGAGAAATTTCACCAGGCACTTACCTTGGAGGTAAGCAATGGCTGCTAATGGGAATGAGAGGCAGAAGAAGTCGGCATTTAGCTAACACTTACACTTCCACTTCTAACGTTTCCTACTGGAACATGCCAATGGCTGCTAATGGGGAATGAGAGACAGAAGAATTCGGCTTTTAGTTAACGCGCACGCTGCGAATTTTTTATTGTTCAACAACGCACAGGAAAAATCTCCCACCGGCACCACCTTGGAGGTCAAGATCTGGTACTAGCGTTACGACTGGTTGCGCACTACTATGACTACGAGGGACGAACGGGTGCCGCCTTAAGGAGCTTCGCCCCTAAAAAAAATCTATCGTCGCTGCGGTATGAAGCAGTATGACTACCAGAACTAACCTAGCAAAGTAATGACAGACTTTCGTTCATATTGTCCGCCAGATAGTTTCCGTGCCCTCTGGCTTGTTCGATGTCGTGCCACTCCTCTTGTAGTCTTCCTGCCGACGACGTCACCATCGACGCCCTCTGGTAACGAAATAATCGAGCCATCATTGCGTCGTCGTGCCGATCAAGCAAAGTTTTGTCGCACGTTCCATGAGTGCTCCGCGCTGTTATTGCCGCAATTCAAAACCACGGCACAATCTGGAAAGTAATGACAGTCTTTCGTTCATACTGTCCGCCAGATAGTAGCTGTGCCGTACAATGCGTTTGCCGTACGATGCTGTTGAAGGCTTAGTTTATTACCTTAGAGAACATTTCAACCACAGACAATTTGAAACGATTCTGTAAAGCAGTGTTTGCTTACGCTTAATTGAGCAACATTTGCCCTGTGGAAGACATAGTTTGTCACCTTTGTGAACATTTCAACCATAGACACCTTGAAAGTATTCTATGAAACTGTTCTCGCTTGCCATTTAACGAGCGACTGTGTCCACACAATGCTGTTGAAGCCATAGTTTATCACCTAATAGAACACTTCTATCATACACAGATTTGCCTTACAGTGCTCTTATGCTATGGCTTTATCGCCTCAGAGAAGGTCTGCACCATAGGCGACTTGCAACAATTCTGTAAACAAGTGCTTGTTTGCCTACTAATGGGCAAGCCTTTCTCTACAATGCTGTTGAAGCCATAGTTTATCACGTTAGAGAACACTCCAACCATAGGGAACGTGTAAGAATACTATGAAGCAGTGCTTGCTAGCCATTCAATAAGCAACGATTGCCTTACAATGCAGTTGAAGACACAGTTTATCAACCTAGAGAACATTTGTACCATAAACAACTTGCGAGAATTTTTTAAAGCAGTGCTTGGTAGCCTGCTAATTAGGAAGACTTTCCCTACATAGCTGGTGAGGCCATAGTTTATCACCTGACGGAACCCTTCTACTATAGCGAACTTGTAAGAATTCTATCAAGTAGTCTGTGCTTGCCAATAAATCAGCAAAACTTGCCGTACAATGCTGTTGAAGCCATGGTTTATTACCTTAGAGATTGCTTCAACCATTGACAACTTTAAAATTCTAAAAGAGTGTTCGCTCTCCAATTCATGAAGAAGAGTTTGCCTACAATTATGGTAAAGCCATAGTTTATCAAAGCTGTAACTGGGGCTAATTAATACGGGATCATAAAGTAGATGGGCTGTGCGAAATGCGCAAACGGGAAAAACAAGAAGAGGACAGGACTAGTGGTGCGCAACACCAGTCCTGTCCTCGTGTTACGTTTCTCGTTTGTGCATTTCTCTCAGCGAATCTGCATTACAACATAGTTTATTACCTTAGAGAAGGTTTATGCAATAGACAACATGTAACGATACTTTAATGTAGCGCGTTATTGGCACTAATTGAGCAACAGTTGTTCCACAATGCAGTTGAAGCCATAGTTTATCACCTTAGCTGGCAAGCTAGTATACGAAAGCTTGCAGTGAACACAAAGATTGCGCCAGTATCAATCAAACATCATCAAGACAAAAGGGGTTTGTGGAGTTATGCCGCCGCCGTAGTTCCAACGGATACCAACGGCACAGAACCGCCGTGAAGCGAATAATAAAGACTTCGGAGCAGCACAGTCTATATCAGGACAAAATTGTGGTACGCTCGTTCCTAGTAAATGTACGGTGCTTGCAGCAATTGTGTAGCGCGCGCACAGGATTTCGTAAAGCATCGTTTATGCAAGTTGACGGAGCCGAAATATAACCTCTCACACCGGGTAAATAATGAGGGGGTGAACATGTCGCACTTTCTATGGTTTGGGCAAGTGTTTTGGCCTAGTATCCACTTCAGCGCAGTTCATGAAGTCATCCAGTGAATGGTGCATGGCCGTACGTCCGCACGTCTGTTTTGTTCCTATGTTAACAAATCGGTTGAGCCTTCTTCCGGCGCCATCTTGAGTTGCACAGCGCGCCGCGTATAGTTCGTGGGCATTTCGTGAAATGTATGTTTGCACTAGCATCCATTCTTTGTGCTCTTAGATGAATTACGTAGTTGCAGCAAGAGCATCACTATACGGCCTAGTATCTAGCACAGCCCAAAGAAATCTTTCAAGCAGTCGGCCGGTTTCTATGCTGTGTGAATTACACGAAAGTCTTCAGGCTGACTGCCTAAGCGGCGGTTGCGCCACTCTACGCTGTTGCGACGAAGAGTTGTATGGTTTAAACAGGCCTTTGCCGTAGACACGTTCGACACCAAGTGCACTGCAGTCACATATTTCAAGCAGTAGAAAGCTACACATACGCCTAAAATTTTTATAGTTTAGGCAGATTTTATTGATGGTTCATATGTCTGAAAAATTCGCCATCCTCTATGTGACCTTAGGAGAAATGAGCTGCTCGTGTAGAAATATATAGCACTACACGTTTTGGTATCTGCTATAGATCACGCCAAGATTGCAACCAATTCATATTATTTAGGGGATTTCAAGGAGTATTCAAACGTCTGAAGTAAGCGCCATCGCGTATCTGCCATTTCCATAAACGTCGTTGCTATGAGGGAAAATCGAACTACACATTCTAGCGTCTTATAAAACGCGCACGAACCTTCAAACAGTGCTCCATTGCGGATGCTATGGCAATCCGATGCAGGTCCTTACACTGCAGAGGAAGGGACGACGTCGATGTTACGATGAGCACTAAGATGAGACTGGTGGGCAGTTGCGGCCGATGCTTGGCCGAGTAAAGCCGATTACATTGGTGTCTTAGTCTCGTCCCTAAGAGGTTCTCGATGAGCTGCATGCTGCTCAGAATCCCACAAACCTTAGGACGAAAAAGTCATTGCTGGAACAGAACAGACAAGTTCTAGTATCTCGTGTATCTCACGCGATGATTTGTAGCAGTTGTGTGATGCGAATGCTTTGGGAATTCTATGCAAGCCTGCACGCTCACAAAGTGCTGGTTACGCAGCTGTCCGCTGTTGCGAATGCCAGCTGCAATAGTTTTAATGAAGGCTTTGTTGTAAAACAAACTTACCCAGAAGGTGCTGCAGCAGTGGATTTCAAGCAGTAGATATCAGACAATTTAAAAGAATATACCTGAACTAACCGACATTCTGTGTGTGCCCTTAAGGCAGAGGAGGACTTACTGCGACGCACTATCGTACTAAGCGTTCTAGTATCTCATATAGCATGCACCCCCCGCAGGGGCGTCTGTGGAAGCAGGCGTTTGGTGTGTAGCGACACCACGGACCCGAGCTAACGGGGGGGTCTCGACCCCCTCCCACGCCCCGCCGTGCGTGGCTTTGCCGTGTCCGGGGAAAAGGGGATCCTGGGGGTTGAGCCGACGCCGGGTGCTTGGACCTTTAAGGCTCCCCGGCAGAGGCAACACACCCCTTTGGCCCCTGCTTCACGTAGACGGCACCCCTGGGCTGACCCACCTAGGGGAAATCGGCGGTCGCCTTTTCCTGTCCCCCTCTCTGATCTTTCACTTTCCTATCTTCTTTCCTTGCTGTCCTGTCTCCTATTACCTTCAGTTACTTCCCAATTTTCGTAGGCGGCCTGGGTTAACCTTGTGCAAATAGCCAACCTTGGCCTATGTGCATTGGGTTATAGTAGCGGTACACGGCTGGCGTCTGCATCTTTTCCATATCGTGAATCGTGTAGCGTCCCCTTGTTGGGCTCCATGGTGGGTGGCCGCCATCGCTGCTGAATCAAATTCCGCTATCATGCATAGAGCTTTTCCATTGATAACAGATCGTACCGCTTCAAAGCGCGTACGCACCGATGAACTGAACTTCCTCACTCGACCTAAAGAAATATTCCCCCACTATCACGTAGTGCACTGTGATAAGACTGAGAAAACAGCTAGAACCGTGTCGCCTTTTGTAGTATCTAGAACACTCACAGCCACCTTAGGTGCTGGCTATAAAGTAACCAAAATGTCCAGTGGAGATTTGCTTCTCGAACTTCATGACAAAGTGCAGTTTGATAAACTAAAGAACCTCGCAACTTTCGGCGATATCCCCATCACTGTAACACCCCATAGATCAATGAACTCCGCACGTGGAGTGGTATCGGACACTGACCTCCTGGACCTATCTGAAAGTGAACTTCTTGAAGGCTGGAAAGAACAAAACGTGACAAATGTGAAGCGAATCGTTATCAGAAGAAACAATCAGGAAATCCCCACTAAACACCTAATACTGACATTTGCCACAAGCGAACTACCACAGACCATAGAAACTGGGTACACAAAGACAACCATCAGACCCTACATCCCAAACCCTCGACGATGTTTTCAGTGTCAAAGGTTTGGCCATGGCTCCCAGAGCTGCCGTGGCCGACCTACCTGTGCCAAATGCGGTGTCCAGGGCCATGCCTCGGACACCTGCAATGAATCTCCGCACTGCGTGAACTGCGATGGCAACCACGCTGCATATTCACGTTCTTGCCCAAACTGGAAGAAGGAAAAAGACATAATTTCATTGAAGGTCCGGGAGAACATTTCCTTCAAAGAAGCACGCAGAAGGTGTTCGCCATTTTACGGTCCAACTTATGCTGATGCGGCGCGTCAGGGGGCAGCGTCGCATCGGCCACCGCCACAGCCCCGGCTCACACAAGGTGAGCCACCGGCCGTGGCGGCTGCCCCCGTGGTGTCAGCAGTTAAGTCTGCTCCACCTGCCCAGCCAGAGATCCCGGCCACTCCAGGGCCGTCGGGTCTCACGACCACGCCTCGCCAGGCGAGGTCGGAAAAACAAGCCAACAGCTCGCGTACGCGGGCGTCCAGTGCCTCACACGAGGCAATGGACACAACGCCGGTACCCTTGGTACCGAAAGAGCGGCGTAGCTCCTTGGAGCGCGCAAAGAAAACTAAAAAGCCGATAACGGGGCCCGATGATGGCCCCGTTACTTGAGCTCCAACTAAGCGCTAAAACAACAGCCACTTCCTTTCGTACACACAGCACTACTTTACTTCAATATGGAAACACAAGTTATACAATGGAACGTCAGAGGACTGCTTAGAAATCTCGACGATGTCCAAGAACTTTTACACAAACACTCACCAAAAGTGCTGTGTGTACAAGAAACACACCTAAAACCAAAACACACCAACTTTCTACGCAATTACATTATCTTCCGAAAGGACCGGGACGATGCCATGGCGTCATCCGGTGGTGTAGCAGTTGTAGTTAATCAAGGAATTGCATGTAGACACTTACCACTCCAAACGTCCCTTGAGGCAGTGGCTGTTCGAGCAGTTCTTTTGAACAAACTCGTCACCATTTGCTCTCTCTATATACCTCCGCATTACTCATTGAATAAGCATGAATTCCAGTCCTTGATAGATGAACTTCCCGAACCGTATTTGGTCCTTGGGGACTTTAATGCACATAGTAGTCTATGGGGTGATTCTCGCTGCGATGCACGAGGTCGTCTGATTGAACAGTTCCTCTTCTCTTCCGGTGCGTGTCTGTTAAATCAGAAAGAGCCAACATATTATAATCTCCCTAACAATACCTACTCCTCCATAGATCTCAGCATTATATCCCCATCGCTTCTACCCTTACTCAATTGGAAAGTCATTATTAATCCTTACGGAAGTGACCACTTTCCAATAGTTCTAAGTGCACCAACAAATAATGAGTCTCCTCCACAAGTTCCCAAATGGAACATTGACAAAGCCGATTGGGATGAGTTTCGTAAAGTTACTTGCTTAAGTTGGACTGATATGTATGGTTTAAGTATAGATGCAGCAGTAGATTATTTGACAGCTTTTCTCATCGATGCTGCAACTCAGTGCATTCCACAAACAACTGGACTGCCCGGCAAAAGACGTGTACCGTGGTGGAACAAAGATTGTCGAAATGCGCGCCAAAAACAAAACAAAGCATGGCGGTTGCTTCGAGACTCTCCGACAGCCGAAAACCTTGACAATTTTAAAAACATAAAGTCTCAAGGCAGGAGAACGCGCCGACAGGCAAGAAAGGAAAGTTGGCAGAGATTTTTGTCGGGCATCAATTCATATACACAGGAGGCGAAAGTCTGGAACATGGTTGGTAAGGTAGCAGGTCGACAAGCACATTCACTTCCTTTAGTTAACACACAAGGCAACAGCTTGGAAGACCAGGCGAACTTTTTAGGCGCACACTTCGAACAGGTGTCGAGCTCTTCGCACTATTCTGAAGCTTTCCAGCAATACAGAACAAGAATTGAAAAACAGAAACTAGAGCGTAAATCTACAAAACACGACGAAGCATACAATGAACCTTTCCGATTAGCTGAGCTACAGACATCGCTGAACTGCTGCAATAAATCCGCTCCAGGCTCCGACCGTGTTGTATATGAAATGTTGAAACACCTCCCGTCTGAAACCCAAAGAACACTCCTTTCCCTGTACAATGCGGTTTGGTTTTCCGGCGAGATCCCCTCGGCCTGGAAGGAAGCCATTATTATTCCGATCCTAAAACAGGGCAAAGACCCGTCCTCTGTTGCGAGCTACAGGCCCATTGCACTAACAAGCTGCCTCTGTAAACTTTTCGAAAAGATGATAAACCGCCGACTTATACATTTCCTCGAAGTAAACAAATCACTTGACCCATACCAGTGCGGTTTTCGAGAGGGTAGATCTACCTCTGACCACCTTATCCGTATCGAGGCACAAATTCGCGACGCTTTTGTGCACAAGCAATTCTTCCTTTCGGTGTTCCTCGATATGGAAAAGGCCTACGACACCACATGGCGCTTTGGCATACTGCGAGACCTCTCACACTTAGGTGTCCGAGGAAAGATGCTAACCATAATCGAAAGCTATTTGTCCAATCGCACGTTCCGTGTTCGAGTGGGTAATGTCTTGTCCAGAATATTTGTCCAGGAAACTGGAGTGCCGCAAGGTGGTGTCCTGAGTTGCACACTTTTTATTATAAAAATGAATTCGCTCCGTCTGTGCATCCCACGGAACATGTTTTATTGCACATATGTGGACGATGTGCAGATCGGTTATAAGTCGTGCAACCTTTCAATGTGTGAGCGGCAGGTCCAGCTGGGCTTGAACAAGGTCTCTAAATGGGCAGACGAGAATGGGTTTACGCTGAATGCACAAAAAAGCACTTGCGTCCTATTCTCCAGAAAAAGAGGCTTTCATCCCGATCCAGACATTGACCTACATGGTCAGCGTCTGTTGGTAAAAACAGAGCACAAGTTCCTAGGGCTAATTCTAGACACAAAACTTACGTTCATACCCCACATTAAGTACATAAAAAACAAGTGCATTAAAACCATGAATATTCTAAAAGTGTTGTCACGCACCACGTGGGGTAGTGACAGGAAGTGCCTGATGAACCTTTATAAAAGCCTTGTACGCACGCGCCTAGATTACGGGGCGATAATCTATCACTCTGCAACACCAAGTGCCTTGAAGATGCTTGACCCAGTCCACAATTTGGGCATTCGTCTTTCTACGGGCGCCTTTCGCACCAGCCCCGTGGAAAGCCTCTACGTCGAATCGGACGAATGGTCGCTACACCTTCAGAGATCTTACCTATCTTTTGTATACTTCCTCAAAGTGAACGCAAACAACGAACACCCCTCTCACACTACAATCAATGAGTTGTCTGCTTCTGAACTTTTTCACAACCGTCCTTCGATGAGACAGCCGTACTCACTTCGTGTGAGGGGCCTAGCTGAAGAAATAGGTGTGCCACTTCTCGAACACTGTCTAATGGCTCCCGCTGCCTATCTCCCGCCGTGGCAGTGGCAGCTTATAGAATGCGATGTTTCTTTCGTCGAGGTTACCAAGCATGCGCCACTTGCACATATCCGTACACACTTTCTCGAATTACAATACAAGTACCCACACCCTGAATTCTTTACAGATGCCTCAAAGTCTAACACTTCTGTGTCGTACGCAGCCGTTGGTCCATCCTTTTCTGATTCCGGTATTCTGCACCCTGATTCCAGTATCTTCACGGCAGAAGCTTACGCGATACTTGTGGCAGTTAAACACATAAAACAATTAAAACTACAAAAGGCAGTGATATACACGGATTCATTAAGCGTAGTGAAAGCTTTAAAAACTATGACAAAACACACAAATCCGGTCCTTGTCTCGCTCTACTCTATTTTATGCACGATCTACTCTCTTAAACAACATGTCATAGTGTGCTGGGTGCCAGGGCACCGCGAGATACAAGGCAACGTGTTGGCAGATCAGCTAGCAGCATCCGCCCACGAAAACAGTCCCAATACGTCTGTAGCTATCCCTCCATTAGACTTAAAACCCTTCCTCAAAAGAAAGATCAGGGCCTTTTGGCAGAGGACATGGGATAGGAACACACAAAATAAACTGCATCTTATCAAGCCGCAACTAGGTAATTGGCCGCCGGTATCGAAGTCACGCTACACAGAAGCTACACTTTGCAGACTGAGGATAGGCCACACACATAGTACACATTCATATCTTTTGTCCGGAGGCGATCCACCTGTGTGTGACCATTGTGGCGACCCCCTCACTGTACTCCACACCTTACTGCAATGCAGGGAACTAGACGCTCTCAGAAAAAAGCATTTTTCATCTGTATACCTGCAGTACCCTCTTCATCCTGCTATGTTCATTGGCAGAGAACCCCTTTTTAAATATCAGTCCCTCTTTGAATTTTTAAAAAGTGTACATAATTTCAACGTTATTTTTCCAGGCGCTCCGTAGCGCGGCCTCATGATTGAGGCTGCTGCTACGGTTTCCATCAAAGGAAGCACCTGCCTCCCGGCCTTTGGGATCAAAGGCCTTGAGGAAGCACTCGTGCTCTTATCCCGTTTTTCACTTGTAAATACCATGATCACTCGCCATTTATCCCACAACCATAGATCACACCACTTGTCACTGCCATAATTTTAGACTGTATACACATTTTTTACGCTTCTTTATAGCGCGTGATTTTAGGCCTCTTTACAGCCACAATACACCCTATCATCGTATCACTGGTCATCGCTAACACCACATAAAAGACATGGCGCTCTTTGGCCACCCATGGCCCTTGCGCCAAAAAAAACCCCACTAATCAATCATATAGCATGCACCATGTTTTGGAGCAGTGCTCCGGTGCAAATAGTGTCAATTATATGCAAGTGTTTACGGTGACCTACTAAGCTGTGCTTCCACCACTTATCGTTGGTGCGGCGACAATATTCACGGTTTAAACACGCCTTTATTGTCCAGGAATACGATACCAACTTAAGAGCATCCACGCATTTCAAGAACATCAAGAGCTGGTTTTGGGACGTTAAACCCCAGATATTATTATAACATCAAGAGCTGGGCTCTGGCGCGAATGCTGTGAAAATCCGATGCATCTCCTCGTGCTGTCAGGGTAATTTTGGGTCCGGCACGTCATGTTGTTGCGATGACCAGCTGCATGGTCGAAACAAGCACTTGTCGATTAAAAACTCGGTACAAAAAATAATGCAGCCCTCTATACATATATCTCAGGCAGCAGTGAGAACAGGCACGCCTGCACTTCATATGAGTTAGGATTGCGTAAATGGTGAACAATGTCTGAAAAAGCCGCCATTCTGTACGTACCTTTAGGAGGAATAACTCGCTCCTGTTGCAGAATATCGCACTACAATTGTAGTCGCTCCTGTAGGTCACACAATGAATCGAAGTTGTGCTCTGGTGCGAATGGTGTGACAATGCCATGTACGTCCTCGTGCTGACGGAGTAATTGGCGGTTCCAACACGTCCAGCTGCATGTTTTAAAGAAGCATTTGACGATCAAAATTCGATACGAAGGGTACTGTAGCCCCGTATCTCAAGCAGTAGATGAGAACTCAGGCGTCTATATTCATCAATGCTGGGCAGTATCGAATATACATGTATCTTCGATGCAATCTTAGGTACTCTTTGGGTATCTTCTATCGGTGTCACGATACGTCCCGCATCGCGTGTGTCAGTATCTGTATTTCCGTTATATTAAATAATGTATCGGGTGTCGTAAGATACAAGATACTGCTATTGCCAGACCACTGTGCGAAACAATAACCACTGGCTGAACTAGGCTTCTCAAGCTGATTCTGCTGCAACAAAGCCACCAATAAAACTAAAGCCAGCGAAACTTTGGCGAAAAGATAGAGTCCTCCTGCGAGGGCCGACGATTAGGTCCGCGCGTCCCTATTCGTGGAGCGGAGTCAAGGGGGGCGCTCGTGCCACCTCGACAAAAGCAAGCGCGCGAACATCTACGTACAGCCAATCTTCTTTTTTTATTGCGATATCAATTATATGGACAGTCTCGGCTGGAAAATGTCCGTCCCCGTCATTCACCGTATATGTATAAGTATGTATATATATAGAAAAGCCACAAAGAAAAATAATTCAGAAATCCTTTCCGATGCGCGGATTCGAACGGGCGACCTCTCGCTTTGCAGCCCGCCGCGTTAGACGTTAGGCCACGACAGCACCGTCTTTCAGCCTGCTAACGGCGAGCTATTTATATACACCATGTAATTCAGCCTGCTTTCTTAGTGGCCACATAGATGGCGCGACGTGCGCGTGTGTGGCACGCTTTAAAGATCCTCGCCCCGCTCCTGCGAACGCTGTTGCTCTTAGCTCTACAGGGCGTAGTCGCTTTCGTGCGCTTATCTCGAGGAAAGAAGGGGGCGTCCGGTGGGGTGCTTCGCTTCGCTCGCTGCAGCGGAAAGGAGCGCGCTGTTCAAATAGAAATAAGTAATTTGTCTTCAGGATAACTAACTCGCTCATGCAGCAAAATATCGCGATACATGATTTAGTGGCTCCTATAGGTCACAAAAAGCGTAGAACCTGTGCTCAGGTGCCAATGCTGTCTGAATTGCACGCATTGAGTTGCTCTGCCAAGTACATGGAAGTGCTGACGGTGACGGACGAAGGGCCAGCTCCGCATCTCTTCGATGTCCTAACGACCACTAGCAGACTCTTTGTGCAATGCACTGTGGAATATTCCCAAAGTACACAGTTCGTAATCGGGCTGCGTCATTCAGCGCTTTTGGTTTTAGCGCCAAAGGTGTTGTGCGTATGAAGGTTAAGGGTGACATGAAATCTTGCAGCCGGGCTGCTGATAACTTAAGCATTTCACCGCCTCCGGAAGACGCCTCATGCCTGCCAAACGAATGGTGCAAAATTGTATTTGTACATAAACTACTGCCTGCTCAATACAAGTGTTTCACGGCTTCCAAACCGACATTCCTTTAGAAAATATTCCCTCAGAATACTAAGGTACGATTCGTGCGCTGCGTGACGCAACTCATCAGCATACCTTCTTTCCTACAAGGACTCATTTCAGTGGTCTGACCGTGTGGTCGTCAATCTTTTTGAGAGCGTTTTTGAGCTGGCCGGCATCGAAATGTTAGGCGAGAGTGTTGTTAATTGACCTTGCTGGAGACCCCGCAGGGGCGTCTGCGCAAGCAGGCGTTTGGTGTGTAGCGACACCACGGACCCGAGCTGACGGGGGGGTTTCGACCCCCTCCCACGCCTAGCAGTGCGTGGCATTGCCGTTGGTTGGTTGAAAAAACTTTATTTGGGTCCTGCAAGGCGCGCGTCAGCGCGCAGCGGGCGACTCCCACGTCGGGACCGTCAGACCAAGCCTGCCGGCCGCTCCGCGGGCCTGCTGGACGGCCCAGAGCTGGTCAGCCAGGAGGGAGCTGCGGAGGGCCGCCTCCCACCTGGCGTGTCCGGGGAAAAGGGGATCCTGGGGGTTGAGCCGACGCCGGGTGATTGGACCTTTAAGGCCCCCCGGCAGAGGCAACACACCCCTTTGGCCCCGGCTTCACGTAGACGGCACCCCTGGGCTGACCCACCCAGGGGAAATCGGCAGTCGCCTTTTCCTGTCTCTCTCTCCCCTCATCTTCGTCTTTCTCTCTCACTTTTAAACTTTCCTGTCTACTTCTCCCTTTTCGTTACTTCCGATTTTTCCTGGCGGCAAGGGTTAACCGTGTGTGGCTCCCAACCTTGGGTAGACCATATTAGGTTATAGTGACGGCGTACTGCTGGCGTTGCGCAGACTTTTCGCATGTTCTGCCACCTCCCCCTGTTGGGCTCCGTGGTGGGTGGTAGGCGCCGTTGCCGAACAAGCGACTTTTTCCATGGGACCCTCGAACCCCTCTTCCACCGATCGTACCCCAAAAAGGGTACGCACCGATGCATCTCAATTCTTTTGGCCCAAAAACAACGACACTTTTCCGAAATACCACGTGGTTCACTGTGAACAATCATCTGAAAAAGCTAGAGCCATTTCACCTTTTCTTGTTGCTAAGTGCTTGAAAGACACCATAGGAACGGGATATAAGGCCACAAGGATGGCAAGCGGGGACCTACTCCTCGAATTAAAAGACAAGGAACAGTACCTTAATTTGTCACATCTAGTCGCGTTTGGAAACATCCCCGTCTCTGTGAGCGCGCACAGGACCATGAACACTGTCAAAGGTGTAGTGTCCGATGAGGACCTCATTGCCCTCAGCGAGGAAGAACTACTAGATGGATGGAAAGATTCAAATGTCACTCATGTCCAAAGGATCAAGATAAGGCGCGACAACACCGAAATACTGACCAAGCATTTGATACTTACTTTTGCCTCCAGCACACTACCCGAAAACATTGAAACCGGCTACGTCAAGCTTGCTCTACGACCTTTCATACCAAACCCGCGGCGATGCTTTAAATGTCAAAGATTTGGTCACGCGTCTCAAAGCTGCCGAGGGCAGCTCACCTGTGCAAAATGCGGAACGACGGGTCATTCTGTTGATGACTGCGCTGGTGATGGGACTCACTGCGCGAACTGTGAAGGTGATCACCCTGCGTACTCCAGGGCATGCCCGGCCTGGAAGAAAGAGAAAGAAATACTCACGATAAAAGTAAAAGAAAACGTAACGTTCCGCGAAGCACGACAGCGAGTTTCATCATCATTTCCAGCAAGAACATCTTTTGCCGAAGTGGTGCGACGGGGGGCAGCACCACAACGGCCTATCGCGTTTGCCCGGACCACTCGCAGCGTGCCGAGGCAAACGCCACCCGCCCCCATGGTGGGAGCAGCGAAGGCTGCCCCGCCTACTCTGAATCTGACCACACCGGCGGTCACTACAAGCTCCGGCACCGTAGAGGCCAAGGAGAGCACATCGCCCTCCGGCTCGGTGGCGTCCAAGACTTCGTCACACCAGGCGAAGTCCCCACCTGCCAAGCCAGAGATCCCGGCGACTCCAGGGTCGTCGGGTCTCATGACCACGCCTCGCCAGGCGAGGTCGGACAAACAAGCCAGCAGCTCGCATACGCGGGCGTCCAGTGCCTCAAACGAGGCAATGGACACAACTCCGGTGCCTCTGGTACCGAAAGAGCGGCGTAGCTCCCTGGAGCGCGCTAAGAAAACCAAAAAGCCGATAATGGGGCCCGACGACGGCCCTGCTACTTGAGCTCTAAATCTCGACCTAAACAACACCCACTTCCTTCTCGTACACACAGCACTACCTGGCATCCAATATGGAAGCACAAATTATACAATGGAATGTTAGAGGACTGCTTAGAAATCTCGACGACGTCCAAGAACTCTTACACAAACATACACCAAAGGTGCTGTGTGTACAAGAAACACACTTAAAATCTAAACACACGAACTTTCTACGCAGCTACATTATTTTCCGGAAGGACCGGGATGATGCCATCGCGCCATCCGGGGGTGTAGCGGTTATAGTTAA
Source organism: Rhipicephalus sanguineus (assembly GCF_013339695.2). NCBI lineage: Eukaryota > Metazoa > Arthropoda > Arachnida > Ixodida > Ixodidae > Rhipicephalus > Rhipicephalus sanguineus. The sequence goes on from NC_051178.1 coordinate 30,002,258, forward strand.
TCACCCCGCAGGGGCGTCTGCGGAAGCAGGCGTTTGGTGTGTAGCGACACCACGGACCCGAGCTAACGGGGGGGTTTCGACCCCCTCCCACGCCTAGCCGTGCGTGGCATTGCCGTGTCCGGGGAAAAGGGGATCCTGGGGGTTGAGCCGACGCCGGGTGATTGGACCTTTAAGGCCCCCCGGCAGAGGCAACACACCCCTTTGGCCCCGGCTTCACGTAGACGGCACCCCTGGGCTGACCCACCCAGGGGAAATCGGCGGTCGCCTTTTCCTATCCCCCTCTCTGATCTTTCACTTTCCTATCTTCTTTCCTTGCTGTCCTGTCTCCTATTACCTTCAGTTACTTCCCAATTTTCGTAGGCGGCCTGGGTTAACCTTGTGCAAATAGCCAACCTTGGCCTATGCGCATTGGGTTATAGTAGCGGTACACGGCTGGCGTCTGCATCTTTTCCATATCGTGAATCATGTAGCGTCCCCTTGTTGGGCTCCATGGTGGGTGGCCGCCATCGCTGCTGAATTAAATTCCGCTATCATGCATAGAGCTTTCCCACTGATAACAGATCGTACCGCCTCAAAGCGCGTACGCACCGATGAACTGAACTTCCTCACTCGACCTAAAGAAGTATTCCCCCACTATCACGTAGTGCACTGTGATAAAACTGAGAAAACAGCTAGAACCGTGTCGCCTTTTGTAGTATCTAGAACACTCACAGCCACCTTAGGTGCTGGCTATAAAGTAACCAAAATGTCCAGTGGAGATTTGCTTCTCCAACTTCATGAGAAAGTACAGTTTGATAAACTAAAGAACCTCGCAACTTTCGGCGATATCCCCATCACTGTAACACCCCACAGATCATGGGCTGACCCACCCAGGGGAAATCGGCAGTCGCCTTTTCCTGCCTCTCCCCTCACATCTTCGTCTTTTCTCTTACTTTAAATCTTTCCTGTCCTCTACTCTCTTCCATTGACTTCCGTGTTTCCTGGCGGCAAGGGTTAACCCTGTGTGGTTATCCTACCTTGGATACACCATATTCGGTTATAGTGGTGGCGTACAGCTGGCGCCTGCAGGGCCTGTGCTTACAGACCCTGCAGCGTCCCCTTGTAGGACTCCATGGTGGGTGGCTGGCGCTGCTGCCGAAATATAAACATTTACATATGGCTAGTTCCTTCCCCCCACTCCCTGATCGCCCTCACAAAAGAGGGCGCACCGACGAAGTCTTCCAGTTTTTTGGTCACCAGAGAGTATCTTTCCCCCGATTCCACGTTATCCACGCTGACACACCCGGCAAACCAGTGCGAACACTTTCACCTTTTCTAGTTTCGAAGTCTTTGACCGAAATCTTTGGCCCAGGATATAAAGTATCGAGAATGGCAAGTGGTGACCTCCTCTTGGAGCTCCGCGACCAGAAACAATATGAGAGACTGCCTAATCTAGCGAAATTTGGAGATACCAACTTAATAGTAACCCCACACCGAACCATGAATACCACCCGTGGCGTTGTTTCAGATGATGACTTGTTAGGGCTGACGGAGGCTGAACTCCTGGAGGGTTTCAGCGAACAGAATGTCATCAACGTGAAACGAATTAGGATAAGGCGTGATGGCAAAGAAGTCCAGACTAAGCACCTGATACTTACTTTCAATTCAAGTGTACTGCCCGACTCCATCGAGGCTGGGTACATCAAGCTTCGAGTGAGGCCATATATACCAAACCCTCTCCGATGTTTCAAATGCCAGCGGTTCGGCCACAGTTCACAGAACTGCCGAGGCCGCCTAACTTGCGCCAAATGCAGTGCTGAAGAACACACATCTGATGCCTGTGAAAACTCTCCTCTCTGTGCGAACTGTAATGGGGAGCATGCCGCATACTCACGGTCATGCCCATGCTGGAAAAAAGAAAAGGAAATTGTCACAATTAAAGTAAAACAAAACATTTCATTTAAGGAGGCACGAAGGCAGGTGTCCTACCTACCAGAAACCAGCTTTGCCGAAGTGGCGCGTCAGGGGGCAGCGCCACGACGGCCTTCGGCGGCTGTCCGGCACACGCGTAGTGAGCCGGCGGTGACGCCACCCGCCCCCTCGGCGGTTGCAGCCAGTGCTGCTCCGCCATCCAAGAAGGACCCACCAACCTCCGGGTTGGGGGGCGCGAAGGTCTCGTCTTCTGAGGCGAGGCCCTCAAAACTAACGCAGCGCTCGCAAGAGCGCGTGTCCAGCGCCTCGCAAGATGCAATGGACACAACACCGAGCGTGAGGGCGCAGCCAGCGCCTAAGGATCGGCGCGACTCCGTCGACCGATCCAAAAAAGAAAAATCTCGAGTCACGGCCCCTGGAAAGGGTCCGTGAGCTAATTTTCCATCCTTGAGCACACAGCACAAAACACATCTAAAATGGACACACAGATCCTACAGTGGAATGTGAGAGGACTTCTCCATAATCTTGATGATATTAGAGAACTTCTTAATAAACATACCCCAAAGGTGCTGTGTGTTCAGGAAACACATCTCAAGTCCACACAAACAAACTTTCTAAAGCAATATGCCATCTTCCGCAAAGACCGTGACGACGCTGCCGCCTCGTCGGGCGGTGTCGCTATAATAGTTGATAAAGGTGTTGCCTGTAAGCAATTAACCCTCCGAACTTCTCTTGAGGCAGTTGCTGTCCGAGCAGTGCTGTTCGGTAAGCTACTAACAATTACTTCTATTTACATTCCTCCGTGCTATCAACTTTCGAAGACACAATTTCAAAGCTTCATTGATGAACTTCCTCCGCCATATATAGTCGTTGGTGATCTAAACGCACATAATCCCCTATGGGGCGACTCCCGTTTGGATGCGCGAGGACGCCTAATAGAACACTTTCTGTTTTCGTCAGGCGCATGTTTACTTAACAAAAAAGAACCAACGTATTATAGCACTACACACAACACATACTCTTCTATAGACCTAAGTATTGTCTCGAGTACACTAATTCCATATCTGGAGTGGTCCGTTGTCAAGAACCCCTTTGGGAGTGACCACTTCCCGATTATGTTGAAGTTAACAAAAGAAGATACATGCTCGCCTGACTTTCCTCGTTGGAACACCAAGTCAGCCAACTGGGAACTGTTCCGAGAAAGCACATTTTTAGACGGAGATGACATTGGTGATTTTAATATAGACGATGCTGTGGCATACCTAACAGCTTTTATCATTGACGCTGCAGTGAAATGTATTAAGCAAACTAACGGAATGACTAATAAGCGTCGCATACCATGGTGGAACGACGATTGTCGGAAAGCGCGCAATAGTCAAAATAAAGCTTGGAGATTACTCCGAAATTACCCAACGGCTGAAAACCTCGTCAATTTCAAACAGGTTAAGTCACAAGCCAGAAGAACGCGTCGTCTTGCAAAGAAAGAAAGTTGGAATAGGTACATCTCCGGTATAAATTCTTACACCGACGAAACGAAGGTTTGGAATAGGGTGAACAAGTTAATGGGTCGGGAGTCACACCCCCTACCCTTGGTAAATAGCCGAGGTGAGAGCCTGGAGGAACAGGCGGACTGCCTAGGTGAACACTTTGAATATGTCTCAAGTGCATCACACTATACAGAAACGTTCTTAAGATTCAAAGAACGCGAAGAGCGGCAGCCCCTTAAATGTAAACGTCCATCCAGTGAGGCTTACAACTGCCCATTTTCATTAGCTGAACTTAAGGCATCTCTTGCGTGCTGCAACAACTCGGCGCCAGGTGGCGATCGCATAATGTACGAAATGATCAAGTATCTTCACCCCGAAGCACTAAAAGCACTCCTAACCCTCTACAATACCATGTGGGCAGCTGGGTATATTCCATTGTTATGGAAAGAAGCGATAGTCATCCCGGTACTTAAACAAGGCAAAGACCCGTCCTTAGCCGCCAGCTACAGGCCAATAGCGTTAACAAGCTGTCTATGCAAACTATATGAGAAAATGGTAAACCGGCGCTTAATTCACTTTCTAGAAAGTAATAGTATACTAGACCCCCTTCAGTGTGGTTTCAGAGAGGGGAGGTCGACAATAGACCGCCTTGTTCGCATAGAGACATACATCAGAGATGCATTTATTCATAAGCAGGTTGTACTTTCGGTTTTCCTAGACTTAGAGAAAGCGTACGATACCACATGGCGATTCGGGATTCTACGCGATCTTGCCGCCATGGGCATCCATGGGAACATGTTAAACACAATTGAAAGTTATCTGTCTAACCGAACCTTTCGCGTAAAAGTGGGAAATGCTCTCTCTAGATCATTCACCCAAGAGACTGGTGTTCCGCAAGGGGGCGTGCTTAGTTGCACACTCTTTCTTGTAAAAATGAACTCTCTGCAGTCAGTAATTCCAAGCGCGATGTTTTATTCCGTGTATGTTGATGATGTGCAGATGAGTTTCAAATCATGCAATATGTCTATCTGCGAACGACAAGTGCAGCTTGGAATGAATAAATTCTCTAAATGGGCGGATGAGAATGGCTTTAAAATAAACACCCAGAAGAGTACTTGCGTACTTTTCTCCAACAAACGAGGGGTAATGCCACTACCAAGTATTGCGATCAAGGGAGACCAACTCTCTGTCAGCAGCGAGCATAAATTCCTGGGAACCACTTTAGATTCTAAGCTCACGTTTATACCCCATATTAAATATGTAAAAATGAAATGTCTGAAAGCGATGAACGTCCTAAAGCTTCTATCACGTACAACATGGGGTAGTGATCGAAAGTGCCTCTTGAAGTTGTACAAAAGTCTTGTCTGGTCGCGCCTTGACTATGCCTCTATAATTTATCATTCCGCAACGCCAAGTGCATTAAAAATCCTAGACCCCGTCCACCATCTGGGCATCCGACTTGCAACCGGTGCTTTCAGGACAAGTCCGATCCAGAGCCTCTATGTAGAGTCGAATCAGTGGTCACTTCACCTACAGCGATCCTATAGTAGTTTCATATATTTTATAAAAGTACGCGCAAACATCAAACATCCTTCTTATTCAACTATAAACGATATGACCGCCGCCACCCTCTTCCATAATCGACCCGCAGCGAGAAAGCCGTTCTCTTTGCGTGTGAGAAACTTAAGTGAGGAAATGGATGTTCCACTGCTAGAACTTTGTCCTATGCCCACAGCGAAACTTTTACCGCCGTGGCAGTGGCAGCTTATACATTGTGACACCTCATTTGTCGAGATCACTAAACATGCACCAGAAGCACATATTAAAATGCATTTCCGACAACTCCAGTCCAACTACTCATGCGTAGAGTTTTATACCGACGCTTCTAAGTCGCATGCAGGGGTGGCTTATGCAGCCGTCGGACCATCCTTCTCTGAATCCGGTGTACTGCACCCGGAAACAAGTATCTTTACGGCTGAGGGTTATGCACTATTGTCGGCTGTGAAGCATATACGGAAGTCAAACATACAAAGATCAGTTATATTCACAGACTCGTTAAGCGTCGTAAATGCATTAAAATCACTTTTTAGATTCAAAAACCCGGTAATAATTGAGCTGTATTCCGTTCTGTGTACAGCGTATATGTCCAACCAGCATGTTACTATTTGCTGGGTACCTGGCCATAGAAGCATCGAAGGCAATGTGTTAGCTGACCAAATGGCCACGTCAATTATATTGCGCGCTATTAACCCTACCGCTACTGTCCCTGCAACAGATCTAAAACCCTTCTTACGTAAGAAACTGCGAAGCCACTGGCAACGCTTGTGGGACACAGAAATAAATAATAAGCTTCACTTGATTAAGCCGCAGTTAGGTTACTGGCCCTCCGCTACGAGAACACGGCGAACTGATGTCCTATTCTGTCGCCTCAGAATAGGACACACATATGGTACCCATAGCTTTCTGCTGACTGGCGATGAACCTCCTACGTGTGGTAGATGTGGCGAGAGGCTAACCGTCCTCCACGTCCTCCTGGAATGTCCGGAAGCTGAAAGAGAGAGAAAGAAATATTTTCCCTTAGCATACCGCTATCACCTTCCTCTACATCCTATTATGTTTCTCGGCGAAGAGCCGCTTTTTGACGCAAAATCAGTCCTTGGATTTTTAAAAGATGTAGTATTGAATGTTTTTAGCCCAACAAGTTCATAGCGCGTCCTCTGTCCAGAAGATGCCGCTGTGATAGTAGCTTTCAATGAGCCCATGCCTCCATGCCCTTCTTTTAAGGGCTCTGCCGAGGCACTAGTGCTCCACGCCAAGTTTTTATTTGATATTCGTATTATTTTAATGAATTTTATGTCTTCATAGCACACATCATTTGTTATTGCCATAATTTTAATGTATGTATATCTTACTCACTTACAGCGACTGCTTTTAGGCCCATTTACAGCCACGTCACATCTGTTTTACCCACACTGCGTAATGCACAGTTCATTATCATCGCTCTGGCGCTCTTTGGCCACATCTGGCCCTTGCGCCAATAAACTCCACTAATCATCAATCATCACCCCACAGATCAATGAACTCCGCACGTGGAGTGGTATCGGACACGGACCTCCTTGAACTATCGGAAACTGAACTTCTTGAAGGGTGGAAAGAACAAAACGTGACTAATGTTAAGCGAATTATTATCAGAAGAAACAATCAAGATATCCTCACTAAACACCTAATACTGACATTTGCCACAAGCGAACTACCACAGACCATAGAAACTGGGTACACAAAGACAACCATCAGACCCTACATCCCAAACCCTCGACGATGTTTTCAGTGTCAAAGGTTTGGCCATGGCTCCCAGAGCTGCCGTGGCCGACCTACCTGTGCCAAATGTGGTGTCCAGGGCCATGCCTCGGACACCTGCAATGAATCTCCGCACTGCGTGAACTGCGACGGCAACCACGCTGCATATTCACGTTCTTGCCCAAACTGGAAGAAGGAAAAAGACATAATTTCATTGAAGGTCCGGGAGAACATTTCCTTCAAAGAAGCACGCAGAAGGTGTTCGGCCTTTCATGGTCAAACCTATGCTGATGCGGCGCGTCAGGGGGCAGCGTCGCATCGGCCACCGCCACTGTCTCGGCCCACGCAAAGTGAGCCACCGGCCGTGGCGGCTGCCCCCGTGGTGGCAGCAGTCAAGACTGCTCCACCTACTAAGCCACTGACCTCGGCGTCTCCAGGGCCGTCGGGTCAAACGACCACGCCTCGCCAGGCGAGGTCGGAAAAACGAACAACCAGCTCGCACACGCGGGCGTCCAGTGTCTCAAGCGGGGCAATGGACACAACGCCGGTACCCTTGGTACCGAAAGAGCGGCGTAGCTCCTTGGAGCGCGCAAAGAAAACTAAAAAGCCGATAACGGGGCCCGATGATGGCCCCGTTACTTGAGCTCCAACTAAGCGCTAAAACAACAGCCACTTCCTTTCGTACACACAGCACTACTTTACTTCAATATGGAAACACAAATTATACAATGGAACGTCAGAGGACTGCTTAGAAATCTCGACGATGTCCAAGAACTTTTACACAAACACTCACCAAAAGTGCTGTGTGTACAAGAAACACACCTAAAACCAAAGCACACCAACTTTCTACGCAATTACATTATCTTCCGAAAGGACCGGGACGATGCCATGGCGTCATCCGGTGGTGTAGCAGTTGTAGTTAATCAAGGAATAGCATGTAGACACTTACCACTCCAAACGTTTCTTGAGGCAGTGGCTGTTCGAGCAGTTCTTTTGAACAAACTCGTCACCATTTGCTCTCTCTATATACCTCCGCATTACTCATTGAATAAGCATGAATTCCAGCCCTTAATAGATGAACTTCCCGAACCGTATTTGGTCCTTGGGGACTTTAATGCACATAGTAGTCTATGGGGTGATTCTCGCTGCGATGCACGAGGTCGTCTGATTGAACAGTTCCTCTTCACGTCCGGTGCGTGTCTGTTGAATCAGAAAGAGCCAACATATTATAATCTCCCTAACAATACCTACTCCGTCCATAGATCTCAGCATTATATCCCCATCGCTTCTACCTCTATTCAAATGGAAAGTCGGTAATAATCCTTATGGAAGCGACCACTTTCCAATAGTTCTGAGCTCACCAGTAATGTATGATTGTCCCCCACAGGTTCCCAAATGGCTTATTGACAAAGCCGATTGGGAAGAGTTTCGTAAAGTTACTCGCTTAAATTGGACTGATATGTGTGGTTTAAGCATAGATGCAGCCGTAGAGTACTTTACAGCTTTTCTCACGGATGCTGCAACTAAGTGCATCCCACAAACAACTGGACTGCCCGGGAAACGACGTGTCCCGTGGTGGAACACTGAGTGTCGAAACGCACGGAAAAAACAAAACAAAGCATGGAGGTTGCTTAGGGACTCTACGACAGCCGAGAATCTTGACAGTTTCAAGAACATAAAGTCCCAAGGTAGGAGAACGCGCCGACAGGCCAGAAGGGAAAGTTGGCAGAAGTTTTTATCGGGCATTAATTCATTTACACAGGAGGCCAAAGTCTGGAACATGGTTAGCAGGGTAGCAGGCCGACAAGCACATTCACTTCCTCTAGTAAACACACAAGGCGACAGCTTGGAAGACCAGGCGAACTTCCTAGGTGCACACTTCGAACAGGTGTCGAGCTCGTCGCATTATAGTGAAGCTTTCCAAAGATACAAAACAAGAATCGAAAAGCAGAAATTAGAGCGCAAGTCCACAAAACACGAAGCATACAATGAACCTTTCTGCATTGCTGAGCTACAAGCATCGCTTAACTGCTGCAATAATTCCGCCCCAGGCTCCGACCGTGTTGTATATGAAATGTTGAAACACCTGCCATCTGAAACTCAAAAAGCCCTCCTCTCACTGTATAATGCTGTTTGGTCTTCCGGCGAGATCCCCTCGGCCTGGAAGGAAGCCATTATTATTCCGATTTTAAAACAGGGCAAGGACCCATCCTCCGTTACGAGCTACAGGCCCATTGCACTAACAAGCTGCCTGTGTAAACTTTTTGAAAAGATGATAAACCGCCGACTTATACATTTCCTCGAAGCAAACAAATCACTCGACCCATACCAGTGCGGTTTTCGAGAGGGTAGATCTACCTCTGACCACCTTATCTGTATCGAGGCACAAATTCGCGACGCTTTTGTCCACAAGCAATTCTTTCTTTCGGTGTTCCTCGATATGGAAAAGGCTTACGACACCACATGGCGCTTTGGCATACTGCGAGACCTCTCACACTTAGGTGTCCGAGGAAAGATGCTGACCATAATCGAAAGCTATTTGTCCAATCGCACGTTCCGTGTTCGAGTGGGTAACGTCTTGTCCAGAATATTTGTCCAGGAAACTGGAGTGCCGCAAGGTGGTGTCCTGAGTTGCACACTTTTTATTATAAAAATGAATTCGCTACGTCTGTACATTCCACGGAACATGTTCTATTGCACATATGTGGACGACGTGCAGATCGGTTATAAGTCGTGCAACCTTTCAATGTGTGAGCGGCAGGTCCAGCTGGGCTTGAACAAGGTATCTAAATGGGCAGACGAGAATGGGTTTACGCTGAATGCACAAAAAAGCACTTGCGTCCTATTCTCCAGAAAAAGAGGCTTTCATCCCGATCCAGACATTGACCTACATGGTCAGCGTCTGCTGGTAAAAACAGAGCACAAGTTCCTAGGGCTAATTCTAGACACAAAACTTACGTTCATACCGCACATTAAGTACATAAAAAACAAGTGCATTAAAACCATGAATATTCTAAAAGTGTTGTCACGCACCACGTGGGGTAGTGACAGGAAGTGCCTGATGAACCTTTATAAAAGCCTTGTACGCACGCGCCTAGATTACGGGGCGATAATCTATCACTCCGCGACACCAAGTGCCTTGAAGATGCTTGACCCAGTCCACAATTTGGGCATTCGTCTTTCTACGGGCGCCTTTCGCACCAGCCCCGTGGAAAGCCTCTACGTCGAATCGGACGAATGGTCGCTACACCTTCAGAGATCTTACCTATCTTTTGTATACTTCCTCAAAGTGAACGCAAACAACGAACACCCCTCACACACTACAATCAATGAGTTGTCTGCTTCTGAACTTTTTCACAACCGTCCTTCGATGAGACAGCCGTACTCACTTCGTGTGAGGAGCCTAGCTGAAGAAATGGGTGTGCCACTTCTACAACACTGTCTAATGGCTCCCGCTGCCTATCTCCCGCCGTGGCAGTGGCAGCTTATAGATTGCGATGTTTCTTTCGTCGAAGTTACCAAGCATGCGCCACTTGCACATATCCGTACACACTTTCTCGAATTACAATACAAGTACCCACACCCTGAATTCTTTACAGATGCCTGAAAGTCTAACACTTCTGTGTCATACGCAGCCGTTGGTCCATCCTTTTCCGATTCCGGTATTCTGCACCCTGATTCCAGTATCTTCACGGCAGAGGCTTACGCGATACTTGCGGCAGTTAAACACATAAAGCAATTAAAACTACAAAAGGCAGTGATATGCACGGATTCATTAAGCGTAGTGAAAGCTTTAAAAACTATGACAAAACACACAAATCCGGTCCTTGTCTCGCTCTATTCTATTTTATGCACGATCTATTCTCTTAAACAACATGTTGTAGTGTGCTGGGTGCCAGGGCACCGCGAGATACAAGGCAACGTGTTGGCGGATCAGCTAGCAGCATCCGCCCACGAAAACAGTCCCAATACGTCTGTAGCTATCCCTCCACTAGACTTAAAACCATTACTCAAAAGAAAGATCAGGGCCTTTTGGCAGAGCACATGGGATGGGAACACACAAAATAAACTGCATGTTATCAAGCCGCAACTAGGTGTTTGGACACCAGTATCAAAGTCACGCCACACAGAAGTTACACTCTGCAGACTTAGGATTGGCCACACATACAGTACACATTCATACCTTTTGTCCGGAGGCGATCCACCTTTGTGCGACTACTGTGGCGATCCTTTAACCGTACTTCACACCCTAATACAATGCACGGAACTAGACGCTCTCAGGAGAAAGCATTTTTCATCTGCATACCTACAGTTCCCACTTCATCCTGCTATGTTCATTGGCAGAGAACCCCTTTTTAAATATCAGTCTCTCTTCGAATTTCTAAAAGATGCCCATAACTTCAACGTTATTTTTCCAGGCGCACGTAGCGCGGCCTCATGACTGAGGCCGCTGCTGCGGTAACTCTATCACAGGAAGCACCTGCCTCCCGGCCTTTGGGCTCAAAGGCCTTGAGGAGGCATTCGTGCTGTTTTCCCGCTACTCACTTGTAAATACCATACCCACTCGTCATTCAATCCACACCCATAGATCACATCACTTGTCACTGCCATAATTTTATACTCTATACACCCCTTTTACGCTTATTTATAGCACGTGATTTTAGGCCTCTATACAGCCATAATACACCCTGTCATCGAAATCATTGGTCATCGCCAACACCACACAAAAGACATGGCGCTCTTTGGCCACCCATGGCCCTTGCGCCACAAAACACCACTAATCATCATCATCATCGGTTATAGTTAATCAAGGAGTAGCATACACACATTTACCACTTCGAACTTCCCTTGAGGCAGTGGCTGTTCGAGCGGTTCTTTTAAACAAACTCGTCACCATTTGCTCCTCCACATTACCAACTGCAAAAACATGAATCACTGCCCGCGATACCAACATACCATTATCTGACATTCATTGCACATATTCCATGTCATTGTCATAATTTTATTACGTATATATATTTTACGCATATTTAGTGCACTGCATTTTAGGCCCTTTACAGCCATGTTACACTTTCCCACAGCCATTGATCACACCGATGCATTTACATGTTACATTGCCTTGGCGCTCTATGGCCATTGTAGCCTTTGCCCCATTAAACCATAATAACAACAACAAAACATGACTTTCAGTCTTTAATAGATGAGCTCCCTGAACCTTACCTTGTACTTGGGGACTTTAATGCGCATAGCTGTCTATGGGGTGACTCCCGCTGCGATGCGCGAGGTCGTCTAATTGAACAGTTCCTTTTCTCTTCCGGCACGTGTCTCTTGAATAAAAAAGAGCCAACATACTATAGCCTTGCGAACCATACCTACTCGTCCATAGACCTCAGCATCACATCTCCATCACTTATGCCCCGTCTAACATGGAAAGTCATTAATAATCCCTATGGAAGTGGCCATTTTCCTATAGTTCTGAGCACCCCAGTAGTTAATGAATGTCCTCCACAGGTTCCCAAATGGCAAATTGACAAAGCCGATTGGGAACAGTTTCGTAAAATGGCTCTCTTAAGTTGGACCAACATGCGTGCTTTAAGCATAGATGAAGCTGTAGACTACTTTACAGCTTTTTTGATTGATGCTGCAATGAAGTGTATCCCACAAACAGCTGGACTGCCCGGCAAACGATGTGTGCCATGGTGGAACACTGAGTGTCGAAACGCGCGCAAAAAACAAAATAAAGCATGGAGGCTGCTTCGGGACTCGCCGACAGCCGAAAATCTGGACAGTTTTAAAAACATAAAGTCACAAGGCAGGAGAACTCGCCGACAGGCAAGAAGACAAAGTTGGCAGAAATTTTTATCGGGAATTAACTCATATACACAGGAGGCTAAAGTCTGGAACATGGTTAGTAGGGTAGCAGGCCGACAAGCGCATTCACTTCCCCTAGTAAACACACAAGGTGACAGCTTGGAAGACCAGGCGAACTTCCTAGGTGCACACTTCGAACAGGTGTCGAGCTCGTCACACTACACGGAAGCTTTCCAACGACACAAAGCAAAAATCGAAAAACAGAAACTAGAGCGCAAATCCACAAAACACGAGGAAGCATACAATGAACCTTTCGGCTTAGCTGAGCTACAGGCATCGCTGAACTCATGCAATAAATCCGCCCCAGGTTCCGACCGTGTTGTATATGAAATGTTGAAACACCTGCCTTCTGAAACCCAAAAAACCCTCCTTTCCCTGTACAATGCCGTTTGGTTTTACGGCGAGATCCCCTCGGCCTGGAAAGAAGCCATCATAATTCCGATTCTGAAGCAGGGTAAGGACCCATCCTTAGTTTCCAGTTACAGGCCAATAGCCCTAACAAGTTGTCTGTGCAAGGTTTTTGAAAAAAATGATAAATCGGCGGCTCCTACATTTCCTCGAAGCCAGCAAATCACTTGACCCATACCAGTGCGGTTTTCGAGAGGGTAGATGTACCTCTGACCACCTTATCCGTATCGAGGCACCAATTCGCGACGCTTTTGTTCACAAGCAATTCTTCCTTTCGGTGTTCCTCGATATGGAAAAGGCCTACGACACCACATGGCGATTTGGAATATTAAGAGACCTATCCCACTTAGGTGTCCGAGGAAAGATGTTGACCATAATCGAAAGCTATTTGTCCAATCGCACGTTCCGTGTTCGAGTGGGTAATGTCTTGTCCCGAATATTTATCCAGGAAACTGGAGTGCCGCAAGGTGGTGTTCTGAGTTGCACACTTTTTGTTATAAAAATGAATTCCCTACGTCTGTGTATTCCACGGAATATGTTTTATTGCACATATGTTGACGACGTGCAGATCGGTTATAAATCTTGCAACCTTTCAATGTGCGAGCGGCAGGTGCAACTTGGTTTAAACAAGGTAACCAAATGGGCAGACGAGAACGGGTTCAGCCTTAACCCGCAAAAAAGTACTTGCGTATTATTCTCAAGAAAGAGAGGTTTTACATCCCGATCCGGACATTGATCTGCATGGTCAGCGGCTGCCTGTGAAAACGGAGCATAAATTCCTCGGCGTAATTCTGGACACGAAACTAAGCTTCATATCACACATAAAGTATATAAAGAACAAGTGCATAAAAACCATGAACATTCTAAAGGTACTGTCACGCACTACGTGGGGTAGTGACAAGAAGTGTCTGATGAATCTTTATAAAAGCCTCATACGCAGGCGCCTAGATTATGGGGCGATAATATATCAGTCTGCGACAGCAAGCGCGTTGAAGATGCTTGACCCTGTCCACCACTCGGGCATTCGTGTTTCTACGGGTGCTTTTCGCACCAGCCCCGTGGAAAGCCTCTATGTCGAATCGAACGAGTGGTCGCTTCACCTGCAGCGATCTTGCATGTCGTTTCTATACTATCTCAAAGTGAACGCAGACAACGAACACCCCTCACACCCCACAATTAATGATATATCTAGTTCTGCCCTTTTCGACCACCGTCCTTCGATGCGACAGCCCTACTCACTTCGTGTGAGGGGCTTAGCTCAGGAAACGGGTGTGCCACTTTCCGAACACTCTCTATTGGCTCCCGCTGCACAACTACCGCCTTGGCGGTGGCAGCTTATAGACTGCGATCTTTCTTTCATGGAAGTAACGAAACACGCGCCTATTGCACATATCCGTACATACTTCCTTGAACTACAACACAAATACACTTGTGCAGAATTCTTTACAGACGCCTCAAAGTCCAATACTTCTGTGTCTTACGCAGCCGTCGGGCCATCCTTTACGGATTCCGGTATTCTACACCCTGAATCAAGTATCTTCACGGCAGAAGCTTACGCGATACTTGCGGCCGTTAAACGCATTCAACATTTAAAACTACAAAAGGCAGTGATTTACACAGATTCTCTAAGCGTGGTAAAAGCCTTAAAAACTCTGAAAAGACACAAAAACCCCGTCTTTGTCTCGCTGTATTCTCTTTTAAGCACGATATACGCACTCGAACAACATGTCGTAGTGTGCTGGGTGCCAGGGCACCGCGAGATTCAAGGCGACGTGTTGGCGGACCAGCTAGCAGCATCCGCCCACGAAAACAGTCACAACACATCCTTAGCCATTCCCCCACTAGACCTAAAACACTTCCTGAAAAGAAAGCTCAGAGCCTTTTGGCAGACCACATGGGATATGCATACACGAAATAAGCTACACGTTGTCAAACCGCATCTCGGTAACTGGCCGCCAGTATCAAAATCACGCCACACAGAAGTTACACTCTGCAGACTTAGGATCGGTCACACATACAGTACACACACACACCTTATGTCCGGTGGCGAGCCACCTTTATGTGATAGATGTGGTCAGCCACTCACTGTCCTTCACGTCCTCATTCAGTGCAAGGAACTCGATGCTATCAGAAAAAAGCACTTTTTATTACCCTACCGGCAGCAATTTCCATTTCATCCTTCAATGTTCATCGGGACCCGCTTTTTACATATCAGTCACTGTCTGCTTTTTTAAACGACGTACGGAGTTTTCATGTCATATATCAAGGTGATCCGTAGCACGGCCTCTAAGCAGAGGTCGCTGCTGCGGTGAATACGTTAAAGACAGCACTTGCCTCGCGGCCCTTGGACTAAGGGCATTGACGAGGCATTCGTGCTGATGTCATATCTTCAGTTTTATTCTTGCGACCACTTGTCATTCATTCCACTACACATATCTCACGTCATTCTCATGATTTTAATATGTATATATATATATATATGTTTTCCCCGCCTTTAGCGCGAGGAATTTTAAAGCCCCTATACAGCTACTTACCGCAACCATTGTTCACATCCTTTGTCCCATGAACTGGCGCTCTTTGGCCATCAATTGGCCCTTGCGCCAATAAACACCACATAAAAAAAAAGACCTTGCTGGAGAGCCATGTGGATAGAGCCTCACACTCACTATTCACGCAGGACATAATATTATAGTAACTTTCAGCATACGCTCCTGCATGCTCAGTGAACTTTCGTCAGTCCTAAGAAAGCACTGTGCATTTGTCGGAGAAAATATTTCGAAATGGACGCTATTCGCGAACTGGGCGGCGTTCGTCTTCATAAGAATTTTAGGAGTACTGGACATCTTTCTCAGGTGCATTTTCGATGGAGGCGAAATGCTAGAGGCCGCTCTACCTGAATTTAGGTGCGAAAATGTTCCAAAATCTGGGTGAGTTCATGACTCTAAAACATTTACTCCGACTTAACGCAACAAAAACATAACAAAATTACATAGACGTTTCGCCACCTATGCGGGTTGCATCCTCAGTATACGCTGGCACCAACTGAGCGGAGGTTTTTTGTCAATTTTTCTGCGGCTTTGTCTGAAGCAAGCGTATTTGAGTTTCGTCAACGCCATTTAACAACAAATTGAAGGTTGCCCTATGGGAAGTCCTGTCTCCGTGGCCGTGGCAAACCTATGATGAAGCACTTCGAAACGCTTGTGCTGGACTCACGGCGCTTTCAGGTGAAAATGTACCGTAGGTGTGTGGATGACACGTTCGTTATCCTGAAAAGGGCAAACATGGGGGCCTTCCACGAGGCGCTAAACAGTGTACACCAGGTCATTTAGTTCACGTGAGAAACAGAGCCAATGTCTTGCCTTTTTTTTGGATGTGCTTGACGTAGGGCTGACAATGGCAGGGTGGAAACGAAAGTGTAGCGGAAGCAATGTTTCCTCGGAACTTTTTTGTCCTTTGAATTTCATCACGGGACCGAACACACAGGGTCCGTCGTGATGACCTTGTTGTCACGTTGTGATGTGGTGTGCTCTAATCAGTTGCGGCTACATGATGCGGAAAACGTGGTTGGTGCGCTGGAACGACGGCATTGTCCCCAGACGTTTATTAACGACAGCCATAAGCGCACGCGAAAAAGGAACGTGGAGTGCGCCACGCCAAAAGACATCGTCCCTAGTGTCTATTCCGCACGTCCAAGGTATATCCGTCTCTCTTCGGAGAGCCTTGGCGCCGCAGGGCATTGAAACCGCTCTAAAGCCTTTATTACACTTTGGGACACGGGTTCGCTAAGCCCAAAGACCACACACCGGCGAACTATCAAAGCCGGGTCGTCTAACGAGCTTTTTCACAAAACGTGTACTTCTACCCTCAAAAGAAAGCACGGGTTTTTTATTTATTGTCAGGTAAACGCGACACTGTTGTTCAAGCCGTCTTTACATATAGGACACCGGGAATTAGAGGTGCTATGTGCGGGCGTGGCAAGCCTTGAGACATTTCACGTGCAAACCGACATTGCACTTCTTCCTCTCCATGTCGTCTTTCATACAAAGCACGCGTTTGCCCGGAGAAAGTGGTGGGCATTTCACGTGCACTTCTTCCTCTACATGACGTCCTTCACAAAAAGCACACCGCGTTTGCCTGGAGAAAAATGCCCGCAGGGGCGTCTGCGCAAGCAGGCGTCATAGGTGGCTTGGGTTAACCTTGTGCAAGTAGCCAACCTTGGTCTATGCGCATTTGGTTATAGTAGCGATGTACGGCTGGCGTCTGCATGTTTTCAATTCCGTGAATCTTGTAGCGTCCCCATGTTGGGCTCCGTGGTGGGTGGTCGCCATTGCTGCTGAATCATTTTCCATTATTATGCATAGAGCATTCCCATTAATAAGCGATCGTGCCGCTTCAAAGCGTGTACGCACCGAAGACCTGAACTTTCTAAGCCGACCAAAAGAAATATTCCCTACCTATCACGTAGTGCACTGTGAAAAGACTGACAGCTACCTTAGGTGCTGGTTATAAAGTTACAAAAATGGCCAGTGGCGACCTGCTTCTCCAATTTCATGACAAAATACAGTTTGATAAATTAAAGAACCTCGTAACTTTCGGCGAAATCCCCATCACTGTCACACCCCATCGATCAATGAATTCCGCACGTGGAGTCGTGTCAGATACAGACCTCCTTGATCTTACTGAGACGGAACTCCTAGAAGGCTGGAAAGATCAGCACGTGACCAATGTGAAACGAATTATAATCAGGAGAAATAACCAAGAAATTCCCACTAAACACTTAATACTGACCTTTTCTAGAAGTGAACTGCCACAGAGCATTGAAACCGGGTACACAAAAACAGCTATTAGACCATACATCCCGAACCCCCGCAGATGCTTCCAATGTCAGAGATTTGGCCACGGCTCTCAGAGCTGCCGTGGTCGACCTACCTGTGCGAAATGTGGTGTCCAAGGCCATGCCTCGGACACCTGTAATGAAACACCACACTGTGTGAACTGCGACGGCGACCACGCTGCGTATTCACGTGCCTGCCCAAACTGGAAAAAGGAAAAAGACATAATTTCACTGAAGGTTCGAGAAAACATCTCATTCAAGGAAGCACGCAGAAGGTGCTCGGCCTTTCACGGCCAAACCTATGCTGATGCGGCGCGTCAGGGGGCAGCGTCGCATCGGCCACCGCCACTGTCCCGGCCCACGCAAAGTGAGCCACCGACCGTGGCGGCTGCCCCCATGGTGGCAGCAGTCAAGACTGCTCCACCTACCAAGCCACTGATCCAGGCGACTCCAGGGTCGTCGGGTCTTACGACCACGCCTTGCCAGGCGAGGTCGGAAAAACAAACCAGCAGCTCGCGTACGCGGGCGTCCAGTGCCTCACACGAGGCAATGGACACAACTCCGGTACCCCTGGTACAGAAAGAGAGGCGTAGCTCCTTGGAGCGCGCCAAGAAAACAAAAAAGCCGATAACAGCGCCCGCCGACGGCTCTGTTACTTAAGTTCCAACTTTCCGTTTGAAAAACAGCTACTTCCTTTTCGTACACACAGCACTACTTCACTTCCAATATGGAAACACAAATCATACAATGGAACGTCAGAGGACTCCTTAGAAATCTCGACGATGTCTAAGAACTATTACACAAATACTCACCAAAAGTGCTGTGTGTACAAGAAACACACCTAAAATCGAAACACACCAACTTCCTACGTAGTTACATTATTTTCCGAAAGGACCGGAACGATGCCACGGCGTCATCCGGTGGTGTAGCCGTTGTAGTTAATCAAGGAATAGCATGTACACACTTACCACTCCAAACGTCCCTCGAGGCAGTGGCTGTTCGAGCGGTTCTTTTGAACAAACTCGTCACCATTTGCTCGCTCTACATACCACCACACTACCAACTGCAAAAACATGAATTTCAGTCTTTAATAAATGAACTCCCAGAACCTTACCTGGTCCTTGGGGACTTTAATGCACATATCAGTCTATGGGGCGACTCTCGCTGCGATGCACGAGGTCGTCTGATTGAACAGTTCCTCTTCTCTTCCGGTGCGTGTCTGTTGAATCTGAAAGAGCGAACATATTATAACCTCGCTAACAATACCTACTCGTCCATAGATCTCACCATTACATCTCCATCACTTCTACCTTTATTCAAATGGAAAGTCGGTAATAATCCTTATGGAAGCGACCACTTTCCAATAGTTCTGAGTGCACCGATAACGTATGAATGCCCCCCATAGTTTCCGAAATGGAATATTGCGAAACTTTTCCCAATCGGCTTTTTCAAAGTTTCTAGCTTAAGCTTAAGTTGGACTGATATGTGTGGTTTAAACATAACTGGATTGCCCGGGAAACGACGTGTCCCGTGGTGGAACACTGAGTGTCAAAATGCACGCAAAAAACAAAACAAAGCATGGAGGTTGCTTAGACACTCCCCGACAGCCGAGAATCTCGACAGTTTTAAAAACATAAAGTCTCAAGGCACGAGAACGCGCCGACAGGCAAGAAGGGAAAGTTGGCAGAAGTTTCTATCGGGCAATAATTCATACACACAGGAGGCCAAAGTGTGGAACATGGTTAGCAGGGTAGCAGGTCGACAAGCACATTCACTTCCTCTAGTAAACACACAAGGCGACAGCTTGGAAGACCAGGCGAACTTCCTAGGCGCACACTTCGAAGAGGTGTCGAGCTCGTCGCACTACTCTGAAACTTTCCAACGATACAAAACACGAATCGAAAAACAGAAACTAGAGCGCAAATCCACAAAACACGAAGCATACAATGAACCTTTCTGCATAGCTGAGCTACAAGCATCGCTTAATTGCTGCAATAGTTCCGCCCCAGGCTCCGACCGTGTTGTATATGAAATGCTGAAACACTTGTCATCTGAAACTCAAAAAGCCATCCTTTCACTTTATAATACTGTTTGGTTTTCCGTCGAGATCCCATCGGCCTGGAAAGAAGCCATTATGATTCCGATTCTAAAACAGGGCAAGGACCCATCTTCCGTTGCGAGCTACAGGCCCATTGCACTGACAAGCTGCCTCTGTAAACTCTTTGAAAAAATGATAAACCGCCGACTTATACATTTCCTCGAAGCAAACAAATCACTTGACCCATACCAGTGCGGTTTTCGAGAGGGTAGATCTACCTCTGACCACCTTATCCGTATCGAGGCACAAATTCGCGACGCTTTTGTCCACAAGCAATTTTTTCTTTCGGTGTTCCTCGATATGGAGAAGGCTTACGACACCACATGGCGCTTTGGAATATTAAGAGACCTGTCCCACTTAGGTGTACGTGGAAGAATGTTAGATATAATAGAAAGTTACTTATCCAATCGAACATTCCGTGTTCGAGTGGGCAATGTACTCTCCCGAACATTTGTCCAAGCAACGGGAGTTCCGCAAGGTGGGGTACTGAGTTGTACACTTTTTATTGTCAAAATGAATTCCTTGCGCCTGTCAATCCCGCGTAACATATTTTATTCCACATATGTCGACGACGTGCAGATCGGTTATAAATCTTGCAACCTTTCAATGTGCGAGCGGCAGGTGCAACTTGGTTTGAACAAGGTAACTAAATGGGCAGAGGAGAACGGCTTCAACCTTAACCCGCAAAAAAACACTTGTGTATTATTCTCAAGAAAGAGAGGCGTCCATCCGGATCCGGACATCGAGCTGCACGGTCAGCGGCTACTTGTGAAAACGGAGCACAAATTCCTAGGCGTAATCCTAGACACGAAACTTACCTTCATACCACACATAAAGTATATTAAGAACAAATGCATAAAAACTATGAATATTCTGAAAGTATTGTCACGCACTACGTGGGGTAGTGACAAGAAGTGCCTGTTGAATCTCTATAAAAGCCCCCGCAGGGGCGTCTGCGCAAGCAGGCGTTTGGTGTGTAGCGACACCACGGACCCGAGCTAACGGGGGGGTTTCGACCCCCTCCCACGCCTAGCCGTGCGTGGCATTGCCGTGTCCTGGGAAAAGGGGATCCTGGGGGTTGAGCCAAAGCCGGGTGATTGGACCTTTAAGGCCCCCCGGCAGAGGCAACACACCCCTTTGGCCCCGGCTTCACGTAGACGGCACCCCTGGGCTGACCCACCCAGGGGAAATCGGCAGTCGCCTTTTCCTGTCTCTCTCTCCCCTCACATCTTCGTCTTTCTCTCTCACTTTGCATCTTTTCTGTCCTCTCCTCTCTTCCATTTACTTCCACTTTTCCTGGCGGCGAGGGTTAACCTTGTGTGTGTGCCCTCTCTTGGGCACATTATATTTGGTTATAGTGGCTGTGTACAGCTGGCGTTGGCATGCCTTATATAAACATAAGTGCTGTCGCGTCCCCATGTTGGGCTCCATGGTGGGCGGCTGGCATGGCTGCCGAAAATACACTCATCTTATGGCCTCCACTTCCTTTCCCAGACTCAATGATCGTCCTCGCACAAAGAGGGGACGCACCGAAGATACAGCTAACCTATTCTTAAAGCCAAATGAAATTTTCCCGCGATTCCACGTCATCCATTGTGAAACACTCGATAAGAATGCCAGAACAATCTCTCCCTTCGTTGTGTCAAAATGCCTTACTGAAACTTTGGGCCATGGTTACCAGGCATCTAGAATGGCTAGCGGAGACCTTCTCCTTGAAGTTCAAAGCAAAACCCAATACGAAAAACTGTCTAAACTTGTTTCATTGGGAAACACGCCTGTCTCAATCACCCAGCATCGTTTTCTCAACAGCTCGCGAGGTGTGGTATCAGATCAAGACCTTCTCGACCTGACAGAAGCGGAGCTCCTCGAGGGCTGGAGTGAACAACATGTGATAAATGTCCAGCGGATCAAAATCAGGCGCGATGACAAAGAAATCTTGACAAAGCACCTAATCCTCACATTTGGCACAAGCACCCTACCAGAACATGTCGCAACAGGATACTTGAAACTTAAGGTCAGACCCTACATCCCCAACCCGCGCCGTTGCTTCAAGTGCCAGCGTTTCGGTCACGGCTCTCAGAGTTGCCGTGGCCGCCAAACCTGTGCCAAGTGCAGTTCACACGAACACCCTGCTGACAACTGTATCGAAACCCCACACTGCGCAAACTGCGACGGTGGGCACCCCGCCTACTCTCGTGCATGTCCTTCGTGGAAAAAGGAAAAGGAAATAATCACACTCAAGGTCACAGAAAACATATCTTTTAGGGAGGCGCGCAAACGCCTTTCTTTTTCACAGGGTCATTCGTACGCGGATGTGGCACGCACGGGGGCAGTGCCACAAAAGTTCGCGGCGGCCGCGCGTACCACGCACAGTGGACGGGCGGTAGCGCCATCCGCCCCCTCAGCGGAAGCAGCCCATGCTGCTCCGCAACCAAAGGGCACGCAGGCCTCTGGATCTGCAGGCCCAGGGCCTTCTGCTCAGGCAGAAAGCCTCAAATCTCTGACACCCGTGCGCGTAAGCCGCGAGCGGGCATCCAGCGCCTCTGCCGAGGCGATGGAAACAACGGCAAGCCCAACGGCGTCTCAAGCGCCGAAGGAACGGCGTAGCTCCTTGGAGCGCGCCAAAAAAGAAAAGCCCGCATCACAGGGCCTGGAAAGGGCTCTGTGACTTAAGGCAATAGTTCTTCCAGTACACACAGCACTAACTTACACCCAAAATGGACACACAAATTATACAATGGAACGTTAGAGGTCTTCTAAGAAACCTTGACGATATCCAAGAGTTGCTACACGAACACTCGCCAAAAGTGCTGTGTGTACAAGAAACACACCTAAAAGCTAAGAACACCAATTTTCTACGCCACTATCTTATATTTCGAAAGGACCGGGATGATGCTGTAGCGTCATCTGGTGGCGTAGCCGTTATAGTTAATGAAGGAGTAGCATGCACACGTTTACCACTACAAACGTCCCTCGAGGCAGTGGCTGTTCGAGCGGTTCTTTTGAACAAACTCGTCACCATATGCTCTATCTACATACCTCCACACTACCACCTTCAGAAACATGAATTCCAGTCATTAATAGATGAACTTCCAGAACCGTATCTGGTACTTGGGGACTTTAATGCACATAGCAGTCTATGGGGTGATTCTCGCTGCGATGCGCGAGGTCGTCTTATTGAACATTTCCTTTTCTCTTCCGACGCATGTCTTCTGAATCAAAAAGAGCCAACATATTATAGCCTCGCCAACAATACCTACTCGGCCATAGACCTCAGCATCACATCTCCATCACTTCTACCCCTCCTCAAATGGAAAGTCATTAATAATCCTTACGGAAGTGATCATTTTCCTGTAGTTCTCAGCACACCAATAGTAAATGAATGTCCTCCACAGGTTCCCAAATGGCAAATTGACAAAGCAGATTGGGAACATTTTCGTAAAGTGGCTCTCCTAAATTGGAACGACATGTGTGCTTTAAGCATGGATGAAGCTGTAGAATATTTTACTGCTTTTTTGATTGATGCTGCAACTAAGTGTATACCACAAACAAGTGGACTGCCCGGCAAAAGACGTGTGCCGTGGTGGAACACTGAGTGCCGAAACGCGCGCAAAAAACAAAACAAGGCATGGAGGCTGCTTCGGGACTCCCCGACAGCTGAGAATCTGGACAGTTTTAAGAACATAAAGTCCCAAGGCAGGAGAACGCGCCGACAGGCAAGAAGGGAAAGTTGGCAGAAGTTTTTATCGGGTGTCAATTCATATACACAGGAGGCTAAAGTCTGGAACATGGTTAGTAGGGTAGCAGGCAGACAAGCACATTCACTTCCTCTAGTTAACACACAAGGCGACAGCTTGGAAGACCAGACAAACTTCCTCGGCGCACACTTCGAACAGGTGTCGAGCTCGTCGCACTATACTGAAGCCTTCCAACGATACAAAACAAGAATCGAAAGACAGAAACTAGAGCGCAAATCCACAAAACACGAAGCATACAATGAACCTTTCTGCATTGCTGAGCTACAAGCATCGCTTAATTGCTGCAATAATTCCGCCCCAGGCTCCGACCGTGTTGTATATGAAATGTTGAAACACCTGCCGTCTGAAACACAAAAAACCCTCCTTTCCTTGTATAATGCTGTTTGGCTTTCCGGAGAGATCCCCTCTGCCTGGAAAGAAGCTATTATTATTCCTACTTTAAAACAGGGCAAGGACCCATCCTCAGTTTCCAATTACAGGCCTATAGCCCTAACAAGCTGTCTGTGCAAGGTTTTCGAAAAGATGATAAACAGGCGACTCCTACACTTCCTGGAAACGAACTGTCTACTTGACCCATACCAATGCGGGTTTCGAGAAGGTAGATCCACAACTGACCACCTGCTACGTATCGAGGCACAAATCCGTGATGCTTTCGTCCACAAACAATTCTTTCTATCTGTGTTCCTCGATATGGAAAAGGCCTATGATACCACATGGCGCTTTGGCATACTCCGAGACTGCTCACATTTAGGTATACGAGGTAGGATGTTCACCATAATCGATAGTTACTTGTCCAATCGGACATTCCGTGTTCGAGTGGGCAATGTTTTGTCCCGAGTATTTGTCCAAGAGACAGGAGTTCCGCAAGGTGGTGTATTGAGCTGTACACTTTTTATTATCAAAATGAACTCGCTGCAACTGTACATCCCGCGTAACATGTTCTATTCTACGTACGTCGATGATGTGCAGATTGGCTCTAAGTCTTGTAATCTTGCTATGTGTGAGCGGCAGGTTCAGCTTGGTTTGAACAAGGTTTCTAAATGGGCAGAGGAAAACGGGTTCCGACTAAACCCACAGAAAAGCACGTGCATCTTATTCTCCAGAAAGAGAGGCACTCACCCCGATCCAGACATCAACCTGTATGGTCAACGTCTGTCGGTAAATACAGAACATAAATTCCTAGGGCTAATCTTAGACACGAAGCTTACCTTTATACCACATATCAAGTACATCAAAAACAAATGCATAAAAACCATGAATGTTCTGAAAGTGTTGTCACGCACTACCTGGGGAAGTGACAGAAAGTGCCTGATGAATCTCTATAGAAGCCTCATACGCACGCGCCTAGATTACGGGGCGATAACCTATCACTCTGCGACACCAAGCGCCTTGAAGATGCTTGACCCTGTCCATCATCTAGGCATTCGCCTTTCTACGGGTGCTTTTCGTACTAGCCCCGTAGAAAGCCTTTACGTTGAATCAAACGAGTGGTCGTTACACCTCCAGAGGTCCTACCTATCTTTTGTATATTTCCTCAAGGTGAACGCGAACAACGAACACCCGTTACACTCTACTATAAATGATTTGTCCAGTTCTGTCCTGTTTGAAAACCGTCCTGCCATGAGAAAGCCCTACGCACTTCGTGTGAGGGGCCTATCTGAAGAAATGGGTGTGCCGCTTCTTGAACACCGTCTGGTGGCTCCCGCTGCATATCCCCCGCCGTGGCATTGGACACTCGTAGACTGCGATATATCATTCATGGAAGTTACTAAGCACGCGCCTGCTGCACATATCCGTGCACACTTCCTTGAACTCCAGCACAAGTACACTTTCCCAGAATTTTTTACCGATGCCTCGAAGTCTCACACTTCTGTGTCCTACGCAGCGGTTGGTCCATCCTTTTCAGATGTAGGCGTTCTGCACCCCAATACAAGTATTTTTACAGCTGAAGCATACGCGATATTTGCGGCCATCAAACATATTAAAGAAAATAAACTACAAAGTGCAGTGATATACACTGATTCGCTAAGCGTAGTGAAAGCTCTGAAAAATCTTAAAAAGCACAAGAACCCTGTCCTAGTCTCGGTTTACACAACTCTATGCACGGTCTACGCACTCAAACAGCATGTCGTAGTGTGCTGGGTGCCAGGGCACCGCGAAATTAGAGGAAACGTCTTGGCGGACCAGCTAGCTGCTTCTGCCCACGAAAATGCTACCGCCGATACATCCATAGCTGTCCCTGCACTCGACCTGAAACCCTTCATTAAAAGAAAGCTCCGAGATCACTGGCAGCGGTCGTGGGACACGCAAACACAAAATAAACTTCATCTTATCAAGCCACATATCGCGTATTGGCCGTCAGTAACACAGTCACGCCGCACAGAAGTAACACTTACCAGGATAAGAATAGGACACACACACAGTACACACTCACACCTTCTATCTGGCGGTGATCCACCCATGTGTGAGAGATGTGGTGAAACACTAACCGTAATTCACATTTTAATACAGTGTAAGGAACTAGAAACGCTTAGAAAACGACACTTCCTACTACCCTACCGGCAACAATTACCACTACACCCATCAATGTTCGTCGGTAGGGAAGCCGTTTTTAAACATCAGTCACTGTTCGCGTTTTTTAAAGACGTCGATAGTTTTCACGTCATATACCCAGGGAATCCGTAGCACGACCTCTGAAAAGAGGTTGTTGCTACGGTAGCTATACTGGAGAAAGCACCTGCCTCCCTGCCTTTGATCTCAAAGGCCATGAGGAGGCATTCGTGCTCCCACCATATCACTATTTTACCATCATGACCACTTGCCATTCATTCTCCATGCCCATGCTTCACGTCGCTCTCATGATTTTATTACATATATGTTTTACCCGCCTTTAGCGCGAGGAATTTTAGGCCCCTATACAGCCAGGTAACATGACCATTGTTCAGTTTCGTTATCATGTCTTGGCGCTCTTTGGCCATCAAATGGCCCTTGCGCCAATAAGCACCATATATCATCATCAATCTCTATAAAAGCCTCATACGCACACGTCTAGATTATGGAGCGGTAATTTATCAGTCTGCGACACCGAGCGCGTTGGAGATGCTTGACCCTGTCCACCACTCGGGCATTCGTCTTTCTACGGGTGCTTTTCGCACCAGCCCCGTGGAAAGCCTCTACGTCGAAGCAAACGAGTGGTCGCTCCACCTGCAGCGATCTTACATGTCTTTTTTATATTACCTCAAAGTGAACGCAGACAAGGAACACCCATCACACCCCACAATTAATGATTTATCTAGTTCTGCCCTTTTTGACCACCGTCCTTCGGTAAGACAGCCCTACTCACTTCGCATGAGGGGCTTAGCCGAGGAAATGGGTGTGCCACTTTTCGAACACTCTGTAATGGCTCCCGCTGCACAACTACCGCCGTGGCGGTGGCAGCTGATTGATTGCGATGTATCTTTCGTGGAAGTAACGAAACACGCGCCTATTGCACATATCCGTACGTACTTTCTCGAACTACAGCACAAATACACTTGTCCAGAATACTTTACAGACGCCTCAAAGTCCAATACCTCTGTGTCTTACGCAGCCGTTGGTCCATCCTTTTCCGATTCCGGTATTGTGCACCCTAATTCAAGTATCTTCACAGCAGAAGCTTACGCGATACTTGCGGCCGTTAAACACATTAAACAATTAAAACTACAAAAGGCAGTTATCTACAGACTCCCTAAGCGTGGTCAAAGCATTAAAAACTTTGCAAAAACACAAAAACCCTGTACTTGTCTCGCTATACACTCTTTCATGCACGATATACACACCCGAGCAACATGTCGTAGTGTGCTGGGTGCCAGGGCACCGCGAGATTCAAGGCAACGTGTTGGCAGACCAGCTAGCAGCATCCGCCCACGAAAACAGTCCCAATACATTCATAGCTATTCCCACACTAGACCTAAAACCCTTCCTCAAAAGAAAGCTCAGGGCCTTTTGGCAGGGCACATGGGACATTCAGACACAAAATAAACTACACGTTGTCAAACCGCATCTGGGAAATTGGCCGCCAGTATCGAAGTCACGCCACACGGAAGTTACACTCTGCAGACTTAGAATCGGTCACACACATAGTACACACACACACCTTCTGTCTGGTGGAGATCCACCTTTGTGTGCACGATGTGGTGAAGCACTAACCGTGCTTCACATTTAGGACACACTTAGGAAAAGACACTTTCCACTGCCCTACCAACAACAAATTCCATTACACCCAATGTTCATCGGTAGGGAACCGGTTTTTAAACACCAATCACTACTCACGTTTTTAGAAGAAGTTCGTAACTTTCACGTTATCTACCCAGGCATTCCGTAGCGTGGCCTCCTAACAGAGGCTGCTGCTGCGGTAGTCACACTTAAAGAAGCACCGGCCTCGCAGCCCTTGGTCTCAAGGGCGTTGACGAGGCATTCGTGCTCATGCCATATACCCGTAGTTTCATTACGCTATTAATTCTCTCGCTATTCATTCCCACTATCCATACATTTCACGTCACGCTCATGATTTTAATATATGTTTTACCCGCCTTTTGCGCGAGGAATTTTAAGGCCCTTTTACAGCCGCTTACCATAATCATTGTTCATATTCGTTACTATGACCTGGCGCTCTTTGGCCATCAAGTGGCCCTTGCGCCAATAAACATCACATATCATCATACCTCAAGCGCTAAGACCCTGTCCATAACAAAGGGATACGCCTAGCCACAGGTGCCTACCGGACCTCGCCCATTCCTAGCTTGTACGCTGAAAGTAACGAACCATCCTTGGAGTACAGGAGAACGCAACTGATGTGTACATATGTCCTCAGAGTCCGTTCTTCACCAGACCATATATGCTACAACATTATCACATGCTCTGACCAACGACTACACTACACGAATAAGCCAAGCGCCATTAGACCATTAATACTGAGATTTGAGGACAAATTTCACGCCCTAAATGCCCCTAATGAAGCACTCTCCGTTGCCAGAAGACCAGCTAGACTGGCTCCCTGGAATGACTTCTCCAAACACCTTTACTTTTCACTAACACATATAAAAAAACAATACACCCCACGTGAACATATACTGCAGGAATTCCGCACGCTACAAGAAACGTACCAAACTCACAAAGAATTTTATACGGATGGTTCTAAGACGTCTGCGTATGTTGGAAGCAGCGTTGTAGGAGGAATACACGAGCAAGTAGCCAGACTGCCGCAGTTCGTCTCTGTCTACACCGCTGAATGCTATGCCTTGTTGATGGCAGTAAGAAATATTACTAGCTCAAAACATAAAAAAGCAGTCATTTTTTACAGACTCCTTAAGTGCTCTCAGAGCCCTCCCCGCAGGGGCGTCTGCGCAAGCAGGCGTTTGGTGTGTAGCGACACCACGGACCCGAGCTAACGGGGGGGTTTCGACCCCCTCCCACGGCCTAGCCGTGCGTGGCATTGCCGTGTCCGGGGAAAAGGGGATCCTGGGGGTTGAGCGGACGCCGGGTGATTGGACCTTTAAGGCCCCCCGGCAGAGGCAACACACCCCTTTGGCCCCGGCTTCACGTAGACGGCACCCCTGGGCTGACCCACCCAGGGGAAATCGGCGGTCGCCCTTTCCTATCCCCCTCTCTTATCTTTTTCTTTCCTATCTTCTTTCCTTTCTGTCCTGTCACCTTTTTCTTCAATTACTTCCCAGTTTTCGTAGGCGGCTCGGGTTAACCGTGTATATGTGTCCTCTCTTGGACATAATATATTAGGTTATAGCGGCATTGTACGGCTGGCGTTTGCAGCCTTACATGTTAAGTTCTGCAGCGTCCCCTTGTTGGACTCCATGGTGGGTGGCCGCCACTGCTGCCGAAACAAACACATTTATCATGGAAACAGTTCCATTCCCGCGCCTCCTTGATCGTTACCCTCACAAGAGGGTGCGCACCGACGAAATACTCCACTCTCTGACCCGACCAACAGAAACGTTCCCTAAATTTCATGTACTCCACAGCCAGAACCCCGAAAAACTAGCAAGAACTATTTCCCCTTTCATAGTTGCAAAATCCTTGACCGAAGCCTTTGGGCCGGGCTACAAGGTAACCAAGATGGCAAGCGGTGACCTCCTTCTCGAGGTCCCAGCTAAACAACAGTACCAGAAACTCAGCAATCTCGTAACACTCGGAACCGTACCCATTTCAGTGTCGCCCCATAGGTCCATGAACAGCTCACGCGGAGTCGTTTCGGAAACCGACCTCATTGACCTGTCTGAAGATGAACTTCTAGAGGGATGGAAGAACCAAAACGTGACCCATGTAAAACGGATCGTTATTAGGAGAGAAGGCAAGGAAATTCCCACGAAACATCTCATTCTTACATTTGCATCCAGTGTTCTCCCTCAAACCATCGAAACAGGTTACATTAAATTAACTGTCAGACCATACATCCCTAATCCCAGGCGTTGTTTCCAATGCCAGAGATTCGGCCACGGATCACTGAGCTGCCGTGGTCATCAAACATGTGCTAAATGCGGTGTACAAGGCCACATTTCCGACAACTGTAATGGCGCACCGCACTGTGTCAACTGTAACGGCGATCATCCGGCGTACTCACGCGCATGTCCAAACTGGCATAAAGAAAAAGAAATCATTACACTAAAGTACAAGGAGAACATTTCTTTCCGGGAAGCCCGTAAAAGGTGCTTGCCATTTCACACCACACCCTACGCTGATGCGGCGCGCCGGGGGGCAACGTCGCATCGGCCTCCGCCACTCCCTCGGTCCACGCAGAGCGAACCGTCGGCTGTGGCGCCTGCCCCCAAGGCGGCAGTAGTTCAAACTACTCCGCCAACTCGCAAAGAGAGCCCGTCGACTCCAGGGTCATCGGGTCTCAAGGCCTCGTCTCGCCAGACGAGGCCCGAAACTCGAACCACCAGCTCGCACGTGCGGGCATCCAGTGCCTCCCAGGAGGCAATGGACACTACTTCGGCACCACTGGTGCCGAAAGATCGGCGCAGCTCTCTGGAGCGTGCTAAGAAAACTAAGAAGCCGATAACGGGGCCGGAGGACGGGCCTGTTACTTGAGTCCAACTCCCCACCTAAACGACCAGAACTCCCGTTTCGTACACACAGCACTACCTTAGTTTCATCATGAACACGCAAATAATCCAATGGAACGTGAGGGGCCTTCTCAGGAACCTCGACGATGTTCAAGAACTTCTCCACAAACACAAACCAAAAGTGCTGTGTGTACAGGAAACACACTTGAAACCAATGCATACTGACTTTCTCAGACAGTACATCATCTTCCGCAAAGATCGCCAGGATGCTTTCACATCCTCTGGCGGCGTTGCTATAATAGTAGATAGAAATGTAGCATGTCGGGTATTGCAGTTGCAAACGCCCCTGGAGGCAGTCGCCGTTCGCGCTGTTGTTCTCAACAAGCTCATAACTATTTGCTCACTCTATATACCCCCACACTACCAGTTACACAAACACGAATTTCAGGCCTTTATTGATGAATTGCCAGAACCATACCTCGTTCTTGGCGATTTCAATGCACACAGCAGCTTGTGGGGGGACTCTCGCAGCGATGCGCGAGGCCGCCTCATTGAGCAGTTTCTGTTTTCCGCTGGTGCATGCTTGCTCAATAAGAAGGAGCCAACATTTTTTAGCCTCGCAAACAGGAGTTACTCATCTATTGACCTTAGTATTGTTTCACCCACCCTTTTACTTGATTTTAACTGGGATGTCATTAAAAACCCCTACGGGAGCGACCATTTTCCCATACTGTTAAGAACGTCAGAGGAAAACGAATCTCCACCACGGGCTCCCCAGTGGAAGGCTGATGCAGCAGATTGGGAGAAGTTTGGAACCCTCACCCGCATCTCGTGGGCTGAAATGTCATCCTTAGAAATTGGTGCTGCTGTTCAGTTTTTTACCGCTTTTATTATTGACGCTGCTTCGAAATCTATTCCACAATCAAGTGGCATTGCCTCCAAACGTCGTGTCCCATGGTGGAACGACGATTGCCGGAACGCTCGAAAAAAGCAAAACAAAGCGTGGGGGTTACTCCGCGACTGCCCTACTGCTGAGAATCTTATGAATTTTAAAATGATCAAGTCCCAAGGCAGGCGAACACGCCGACAGGCAAGAAGAGAAAGCTGGCAGAAGTATTTATCAGGTATTAACTCCTACACAGACGAGGCTAAGACGTGGAACAGGGTAAATAGGTTAAGAGGCAAACAAACACATTCACTTCCTTTAGTAAACACGGATGGCAACAGTCTGGAAGACCAGGCAAACTCTCTTGGTGCACATTTTGAACGTGTGTCTAGCTCTACGCACCACTCAGACACGTTCAAACGATACAAAACAACTATAGAAAGGCAAAAGTTAGAAAGAAAATGTGCAAAAAACGAATCATTCAACGAACCCTTCAACTTAGCTGAACTGCAGGCCGCGCTTAACTGTTGCAATGAATCTGCCCCAGGATCTGACCGTGTTATATACCAAATGCTTAAACACTTACCCTACGAAACACAGAAAACTCTCCTCTGTCTCTACAACGCTGTATGGACTTCCGGCGAGATTCCCCCTGCCTGGAAAGAGGCCATTGTGATCCCTGTTCTGAAACAGGGAAAGGATCCATCTAGTGTTTCTAGCTACAGGCCCATAGCATTAACAAGTTGCCTTTGTAAAGTATTTGAGAAGATGATTAACTGCCGCTTGACACATTTCCTAGAATCAAACAAGCTGCTTGATCCATATCAGTGCGGCTTCCGAGAAGGTCGCTCCACCACTGACCACCTCGTACGTATTGAGGCACAGATCCGCGAGGCTTTTGTCCACAGACAATTCTTCCTCTCTGTATTCCTAGATATGGAGAAGGCCTATGATACGACGTGGCGGTTCGGCATACTGAGAGACCTGACACACTTAGGCATACGTGGACGGATGTTAAATATAATTGAAAGCTATCTGTCAAACCGCACATTCCGTGTTCGGGTTGGTAATGCCTTGTCACGATCGTTCGTGCAGGAAACCGGCGTGCCACAGGGTGGTGTACTAAGCTGTACACTTTTCATTATAAAAATGAACTCGTTGCATCGTTGTATCCCACGAACTATGTTTTATTGCACGTATGTTGACGACATCCAAATAGCATTTAAATCGTGCAGTCTCGCGATTTGTGAGCGGCAGGTCCAGCTCGGCCTGAACAAGGTGTCCCAATGGGCAGATGAGAATGGGTTCCGGTTAAATCCACAAAAGAGCACCTGTGTTCTCTTTTCTAGAAAGAGAGGCCTCCACCCGAATCCCGAAATTGACCTGCATGGCCAGCGGTTACCTGTAGAGGTAGAGCATAAGTTTCTAGGTGTCATTCTGGACTCTAAACTCACCTTTATATCACACATCAAATACATAAAAAATAAGTGCATGAAGACTATGAATATCCTAAAAGTGTTGTCGCGCACTTCATGGGGCAGTGACAGGAAATGCCTAATGAACCTGTATAAAAGTCTCATTCGAACACGTCTAGACTACGGGGCCGTTGTTTATCAGTCTGCAACACAGAGCGCCTTGAAGATCCTTGATCCTGTTCACCATTTGGGCATCCGTCTCTCTACGGGCGCTTTTCGAACGAGCCCCGTAGAGAGCCTCTACGTTGAATCCAATGAGTGGTCGCTCCACCTGCAGAGATCCTACATATCGTTCACATATTTTCTCAAGGTGCACGCAAACAACGAACACCCCTCACACTCTGCTGTCAATGATTTGTCCAGCTCTGCACTTTTTGACAACCGTCCTTCAGTGAGAAAGCCCTACTCACTTCGTGTGAGGGGCCTAGCTCAGGAAGCGGGTGTGCCACTTCTTGAACACTGTCTAATGGCTCCCGTTGCACAACTCCCGCCGTGGCAGTGGCAGCGTGTAGACTGCGACATATCTTTCGTGGAAGTTACAAAACACGCGCCTATTACACATATCCGTGCATACTTCCTCGAACTACAACACAAATACACTTGTCCAGAATTCTTTACAGACGCCTCAAAGTCCAATACTTCTGTGTCTTATGCAGCCGTTGGTCCATCCTTTTCGGATTCCGGTATTCTGCACCCTGATTCAAGTATCTTCACGGCAGAAGCTTACGCGATACTTGTGGCCGTTAAACACATTAAACAATTAAAACTACATAAGGCAGTTATATACACCGATTCTCTAAGCGTGGTAACAGCCCTCAAAACTCTGAAAAAACACAAAAACCCAGTCCTCATCTCCCTCTACACACTCCTATGCACGGTCTACGCTCTTAAACAACGTGTCGTAGTGTGCTGGGTGCCAGGCCACCGCGAGATTCAAGGCAACGTGTTGGCGGACCAGCTAGCTGCATCCGCCCACGAAAGCAGTCCTAATACATCCATGGCCATCCCTGCACTAGACTTAAAACCCTTCCTCAAAAGGAAGCTCAGGGCCTTTTGGCAGAGTACATGGGATAGGCATAAACAAAATAAGCTACACGTCATCAAGCCACGTCTTGGCATCTGGTCACCGGTATCGAAGTCGCGTCACACTGAAGTCACACTTTGCAGAATTAGAATAGGACATACATATAGTACACACGCACACCTTTTGTCCGGTGGTGACCCACCCATGTGTGAAAAATGCGGTGCGCCACTTACTGTCCTGCACATCCTCCTTCAATGCGCGCATCTAGAAGATATCAGCGAAAAACATTTCCCATCATACCGCCAACATCTTCCACTTCACCCTTCAATGTTCATAGGCAGGGAACCTATTTTTAACCATGACTCACTCTTCCGTTATTTCAGAGACATACACAGTTTTAATGTTATTTACCCAGGGAACCGCAGCACGGCTTCTCCAGAGAGGCCGATACTGCGGTAGTTCTTTCAAAGAAACGCACTGGCCTCCATGCCTTTGGATACAAAGGAAGTGAGGAGGCACACGTGCTAGTCACCGCTTCTCACCTTCCGCAATTATTCACCCATTCAATAACCATAGACCACTCCATACTTCATCGCCATAATTTTACTGTATATATATCTTTTACGCTTGTACAGAGCGCGTCTTTTTAAGGCCCCTTTACAGCCATCCTACATCATGACAATGCAAATCACTGACAAGCCTAAACATCCCATCATTAGTAATGGCGCTCTTTGGCCATCAGTGGCCCTTGCGCCATAAAACCCCATACATCATCATGCTCTCAGAGCCCTAAATCCTCAATCTCCCCGCAGGGGCGTCTGCGCGAGCAGGCGTTTGGTGTGTAGCGACACCACGGACCCGAGCTAACGGGGGGGTTTCGACCCCCTCCCACGCCTAGCCGTGCGTGGCTTTGCCGTGTCCGGGGAAAAGGGGATCCTGGGGGTTGAGCCGACGCCGGGTGTTTGGACCTTTAAGGCCCCCCGGCAGACGCAACACACCCCTTTGGCCCCGGCTTCACGTAGACGGCACCCCTGGGCTGACCCACCCAGGGGAAATCGGCAGTCGCCTTTTCCTATCTTTCTCTACCACATCTTCGTCTTTCTCTCTCACTTTTAGCCTTTCCTGTCTTCTCCTCTCTTCCAGTTACTTCAAGGTTTTCGTGGCGGCAAGGGTTAACCTTGTGTATATGTCCTTCCTTGGGCATTATATATTAGGTTATAGTGGTCATGTACAGCTGGCGTCTGTGGTCCTATAACGGGCTGCAGCGTCCCCTCGTTGGGCTCGGTGGTGGGCGGCTGCCATGGCCACCGAAAATTATCATACTCTTATGAACTCTAATGCCTTCCCCAAACTTTCTGATCGCCCTCTCGCAAAGAGATGGCGCACCGAAGAAACCCACAACATCTTTTCTACGCCGAAAGAAATCTTCCCTCGTTTTCATGTAATCCACTGCACAGATCCTCAGAAGACCGTCAGAACTCTTTCCCCATTTATTGTTGCCAAGTGTCTTGCTGACACCATTGGACCCGGCTACAAGGCCACTAAAATGATTAGCGGCGACTTGTTGCTTGAAGTACGAGACAGTGCACAGTACAGAAAGCTTTCAAACCTTGTGACATTCGGCGCTGTTCCAGTCACAGTGACCCCTCATCGGTCAATGAACACCGTTCGAGGAGTGATCTCCGATGATGACCTTCTAAACCTGAAACAAGAATCAGGCCCTACATCCCCAATCCACGTAGGTGTTTAAGTGCCAACGTTTCGGCCATGGTTCGCAGAGTTGCAGAGGCCGACTGACCTGTGCCAAATGCGGGAACCACGAACACTCCTCCGACACCTGTGACAATCCGCTCCACTGTCCAAACTGCGAAGGTGAGCACGCGGCATACTCTAGAGCCTGTCCTACATGGAAAAAGGAAAAAGATATAATCACGCTGAAATACAAAGAAAATATCTCGTTCAGGGAAGCACGAAGGCGGTGTTCGCCTTTCTATGGCACATTCTATGCTGATGCGGCGCGTCGGGGGGCAGCGCCGCAGCGGCCTCCGCCACAAGTCCAGCTCGCGCGCAGCGAGCCGTTTGTGGCTCCTGCCCCCGTGGTGGAAGCAGTTACCTCTGCTCCACCCACCCCGCAAGAAAGTCCCGCTACCCTAGGGTCGCTGGCACCAACACAACCACCGGCGAGAGCCTGCGCTACGCGAACCGAACACGCAGGACCGTCACGACCCGTCACGGTGGGCGCAGCCAAGGCAGCCTCACTCTCTCCGGTCCCAGCTGGCGCTGTCGACGAACAGCGCAGCCTGGACCCGAAGACTGTCCCATCTACCTCCGGGCTGGTGGGCTCAAAAATCTCGTCTTCTGTGGCGAGACCTTCACGGGAAACCTCCCGCTCGTACGAGCGCTCGTCCGGCGCCTCGCAGGAGGCAATGGACACTACACCTATCCTAACGGCGCATCAAGCGCCCAAGGAGCGGCGAGCGTCCCTCGACCGCTCCAAAAAAGATAAGACTCGCGTCACAGGGCCAGGAAAGGGCCCTGCAATCTAAGGCAGTACCTTTTTCCTCTGTACACACAGCACCAACTTACTTTCACAATGGAAACACAAATTATGCAGTGGAACGTGAGGGGTCTTCTTAGGAACCTCGATGACGTTCAAGAACTTCTACACAAACATAACCCAAAAGTGCTGTGTGTGCAAGAAACACACCTTAAACCAAAGCATACGAACTTCCTTACACACTATATAACTTTCCGCAAAGATCGTGATGATGCGCTCGCATCGTCTGGCGGTGTTGCCATCTTAATAGACAAAAGTGTAGCATGTCAACGCATGCAGCTGCAAACACCACTGGAAGCGGTGGCCGTTAGGGCTGTTCTTTTAAACAAACTCATTACCATTTGCTCACTTTATATACCCCCACACTATCAGCTACACAAACACGAATTTCAGTCTTTTATAGATGAGTTGCCAGAACCTTACGTTGTTCTCGGTGACTTCAATGCTCACAGTAGCTTGTGGGGCGACTCTCGCAACGATGCGCGAGGCCGGCTCATTGAGCAATTTCTGCTCTCTGCGGGTGCATGTTTATTGAATAAGAAGGAACCAACATTTTATAGCCTTGCCAACCAAAGTTATTCATCCATAGATCTTAGCATTGCTTCTCCCACACTTTTACCTTATCTTATCTGGAGCGTTATAAAAAACCCTTTTGGGAGTGATCATTTTCCAGTACTCCTGCGAACAACAAAACAAAACGAATCTCCACCACAAGCCCCGCGGTGGAAGGTCAATGCAGCCAACTGGGAAAAGTACCAACGTCTTACTGCAAGGATCTCTTGGGCCGACATGTCTTCCTTAGGAATTGACGCTGCAGTTCAATATTTCACTGCTTTTATAATCGACGCTGCCTTGCAAAGTATACCTGAAGTAAGAAGTGCGGTAGGTAAACGTCGTGTTCCTTGGTGGAACGAAGAATGCCGTGAAGCTCGCAAGAAGCAGAACAAAGCGTGGGGGCTACTACGCGATTCCCCCACTGCAGAAAATCTAATCAATTTTAAGCAGGTAAAATCTCAAGGGCGGAGAACGCGCCGGCAGGCCAGAAGAGAGAGTTGGCAAAGATACATATCAAGTATCAACTCCTACACGGATGAAGCTAGGGTATGGAACAGGGTTAGTAGGGTACAGGGTCGACAAACATTCTCTCTTCCATTGGTGAACACACATGGAGACACATTGGAGGACCAGGCGAACTTCCTGGGCGCACACTTCGAACATGTGTCCAGTTCGTCACATTACTCCGAAGCCTTCCAACGGTATAAAACACAGGCAGAAAGACAGAAGTTAGAATACAAAAGTGCAAAAAGTGAGGGATACAACCGGCCTTTCTGCTTGGCAGAGCTGCAGGCAGCACTAGCTTGCTGCAACGGGTCTGCCCCAGGTGCCGACCGTGTAGTATACGAAATGTTGCAAAATCTACCACATGAATCACAAAACACCCTCCTCTGTCTCTACAACGGTGTATGGTCGTCCGGAGAGATCCCCACTGCGTGGAAGGAGGCTATTATAATTCCAGTTGTGAAAGAGGGCAAGAATCCATCTTTGGTTTCCAGTTACAGGCCTATAGCCTTAACAAGTTGTCTTTGTAAAGTTTTTGAAAAGATGATAAACCGCCGGTTGTTACATTTCCTCGAATCCAACAAACTACTTGACCCCTATCAGTGTGGCTTTCGAGGAGGTCGGTCCACTACTGACCATTTGATACGTATCGAGGCACAAATTCGTGAAGCATTTGTCCATAAACAGTTCTTCTTGTCTGTGTTCCTCGATATGGAAAAGGCTTATGATACGACGTGGCGGTTTGGAATTATGAGAGACCTCTCGCACTTAGGCGTGCGTGGTACAATGTTAAATATAATAGAAAGCTACTTGTCGAACCGCATATTCCGTGTTCGGGTGGGCAATGTACTATCAAGACAATTTGTGCAGGAAACTGGAGTTCCTCAGGGTGGGGTACTCAGTTGCACCCTTTTTATTATAAAAATGAATTCTCTTCGTCTGTACATCCCACGTAACCTGTTTTATTCTACGTATGTAGATGATGTGCAGATAGGGTTTAAATCCTGTTCTCTCGCAATCTGTGAGCGACAGGTCCAACTTTGTCTCAACAAGGTCTCGAAATGGGCTGATGAGAACGGGTTCAGATTGAACCCACAAAAAAGCACTTGCGTCCTTTTCACAAGAAAAAGAGGTCTACACCCTGATCCTGAAATTTTCATGCGGGGTGAGCGTCTAGCGGTCAACGGAGAACACAAATTTCTAGGCATAATCTTAGACGCAAAGTTAACCTTTGTACAGCACATAAAATATCTTAAAAATA
Source organism: Rhipicephalus sanguineus (assembly GCF_013339695.2). Classification (NCBI taxonomy): domain Eukaryota; kingdom Metazoa; phylum Arthropoda; class Arachnida; order Ixodida; family Ixodidae; genus Rhipicephalus; species Rhipicephalus sanguineus. The sequence continues at coordinate 30,041,245 of NC_051178.1, forward strand.
AATGTATGAAAACAATGAATATCCTAAAAGTGCTGTCACGCACAACGTGGGGCAGCGATAGAGAATGTCTGATGAACCTCTATAAAAGCCTCATACGCACCCGTCTAGATTATGGAGCGATCGTTTACCAGTCTGCAACGCCAACTGCTCTGAAAATGCTGGACCCTGTCCACCATTTAGGCATTCGTCTTTCCACAGGTGCCTTCAGAACAAGCCCTATAGAAAGCCTCTACGTGGAATCAGATGAGTGGTCTCTTCATTTACAGAGGTCATACCTATCTTTTAAGTATTTTTTGAAAGTGAACGCAAGCACTGATCATCCCGCATATCCTGCTGCAAATGACCTGTCCAGTTGCCAGCTTTTCCACAACAAACCCGCAGTGAAGGAGCCTTTCTCGCTGCGTGTACGAGCTCTTGCTGTAGAAACAGGTGTCCCACTGCTCGAACACCGCTTAATGGCTCCTACTTTACAGGTCGCGCCTTGGGAGTGGCAGGTTATAGACTGTGATACTTCTTTTGTAGATGTCACAAAGCATGCCCCCCTGTGAAAATCCAGATGTATTTCCGTGAACTGCAGCACAAATACCCTTGCGCAGAAATTTTTACAGATGCGTCAAAGTCCCATGCTGGCGTGTCCTACGCAGTCGTCGGTCAATCTTATTCTCACTCTGGTACTCTGAACCCTAACACAAGCATATTCACAGCAGAAGCACACGCAATACTGGAGGCCGTAAAACACATTAAAGAAATGAAACTAAGAAATGCAGTAATATATACAGACTCCTTAAGCGTGGTGAATGCTTTAAAAACCCTCAAAACATACAGAAATCCTGTTATTGTATCGCTATACTCACTCCTGTGCACCGTATACTCGGCCGAACAGCATGTTGTAATATGCTGGGTGCCAGGACATCGTGGTATAAAGGGCAATGAGCTGGCTGACGAGCTCGCCATATCAACTCATGCAAACGCTACTGCATCGTCCACAGCTGTCCCTGTAATGGACTTAAAGCCCCTAGTAAGGAAAAAACTCAGGGCTTACTGGCAGCGGTTATGGGACCGACAACTAGAAAATAAGTTACACGTGATAAAGCCACACCTCGGTAACTGGCCACCCACATCAAACATACGTCGTACAGATGTAACACTCTGTCGACTTCGAATAGGACACACACACAGCACACATGCACATCTCTTGGCCGGTGGTGATCCACCTGTGTGTGATAAATGCGGTGAGCCACTCACCGTGCTCCACATTTTATTACAATGCAAGGAACTGGACGCTATTAGAAGAAAGCATTTTCCGTTTCCCTACCGACGTCAAATACCTTTGCATCCATCTATGTTCATAGGTAGGGAACCGCTTTTTACATATAAATCATTATCCGCTTTTTTAAAGGATGTAAATAGTTTCCATGTCATGTTCTCCGGCAACCCGTAGCACCACCTCTGAGAAGAGGCTGCTGCTGCGGTAGCTACAAGAAAATAGCACCTGCCTCGCGGCCCTTGGACACAAGGGCTGTGAACGAGGCATTCGTGCTCTGGCCATGTGGTTATCCTTCATTATCACGACTCCCTGACATTGATCCTCACTGCATACATCGCGTCACTCTCATAATTTTATCACTTATATGTTTTACCCGCCCTAGGGCGCGGAATTTTAGGCCCATATACAGCCGTGTAACATTATCATAGCTCATATCCCCTACATATCGTAAATCGCGTTTCATTCTTATATTTCACCTCTGTTCATGGCGCTCTTTGGCCAAGCATGGCCCTTGCGCCCTTAAAACCCAGATATCATCATAAATCCTCAATCTCAGTATGAGCCATTTACAGGTGATATTCTAAATATCCTTTCTCACCTGCCTGAAGACCACACCATACGCATCTGTTGGGTCCCGAGCCACGTTGGTATTCCAGGTAATGAAAGAGCGGACCAATTAGCTGCAACGGCAAAACATATGCATCACTCAAAGATCAACATACCCGTTAGGGATGGGATTCATGCAGTTCGCCGCGCCATCACCTCACATTGGCAGCATCAATGGAAATCACAACGTAACAACAAGCTTCATCTAATTAAACCTGTCCTTGGTGAATGGAAGACGTGTTCTCACCAAGAACGTTTTATTGAAGTGGTCCTGTGCCGACTACGAATAGGCCACACACGTCACACACAACTATCTGCTGAGAGACGGAGAACCACCAACACGCAGTAAATGTCACGAGGAACTAACAGTAATACACGCTTTAATAGCTTGCCCACATCTGGAAACGCTCAGACAAAAACATTTTCATACGTTTTATAAGTTAAACATTCCATTTCACCCGATGCTACTCCTTGATGATGAGCCTTTAATACCCTTGGCTAATGTGATCACCGTCTTAGAGGAAGCAGAATTATTAAACAAACTGTAATTAGGATAGACTGTGCCACCTTCACCATAATAGCAGTCTAACTAATGCAACCTGCAGCACGGCCTCGCCAGAGAGACCCTTGCTGCGGCAGGTATTTTTAAATCAGGCACTGGCCTCCCGGCCCTTAGATATAAGGACGCGGGCAGAGCAGTAGTGCCACGTAAACGCCGCTACAGTTTTACCATGATAACCTCGTGCACCGTTCATATACATTGACAATCCCACGCATCGCGCCCATAATTTTAGAGTATATATATTTTTTACGCGTTTATGCAGGGAGTAATTTTAGGCCTCTCTACAGCCACGCTACACCATTCATCATATCCCATTTGTCATCTCCAAGCACATAGATCATAGTGTACTTTCACTATAGCTTTTTTCCTCTCTTATCACCGTGTGTCTGGCGCAGCATAGCCTTAGCCGCTTTTGCGCCATAAAACCCAACATAAACAAACAAACAAACAAACAAACAAACTGCAAATAGGCCCTTCTTCAAGTTAACCGGTCAAACTTGATGCAAATGGCGTACCTGGGTCGAAAAATCTGGAGAAAAGATGTCTCTGCTATCTCGGTGACATTGTCAAGTGCGCCACTTCAGGCCGCGCAGCATGCACTCTCCATCATGCGTTCAAAGGTGGCGGCCGCTTGCAGAGACCGAACGGCATTACAGTGAATTGTACGAACGGATTGTACGAACACTTAGCCTTAGTCATGGGCACCTGCCAGTAGCCGTAGCGGAGGTCCAAGGAAGAACTGCGCTGCTTGCAAATAGTCCGGTGCGTCGTCAATACGTGGCAACGGATACACATCCTTTCGGGTAATCTTGTTAAGCCGTCGACAATCGACGCAGACTCGTATGGCACCGTCTTTTTTCCGAACCAGGACGATTGGCGAAGGCCAGGCACTGCTGGAAGGTTGGATGACACCGCGATTGAGCGTGCCGTCCGCCTGGTCATCGATATCGCGCCTTTCGCTAACTTATAGGCCTCGTGCGCTGCTGTTTCAAAGCGGACATACAGCGCCATTGGGGCGGCTGCTGGCGAAATGTCCTTGTTCCCTCCGCACGGCCACGCTTGGCCGCAGCAGGTGGGCAATGGTCCCAGCAGCGGAAGCATGTGTACGCGGCGAAAAAAAGTCGACTTCTATCTGCTCTGCGAGTTCACATGTCATAACAGCTACAAGAACACGGCCGAGAAACTGCCAAGGTGCAATTTTATTATTTTCCAGGGGAGTCAAACGAGGCTGATTGACGAAAACGTTGGATCGCAGCCGTTCGGCGCGCTCTATAAGCAAACGCGTCCTGTCTTCGCACGGTTTCTTTCGCTTTATATCCAAGTCACTGGCGCAGCCAAGGGGGTTCAAACACCCTCCCCCCACTTCCGATTTTTTTTAATTTTGCATGTGTATGTATTCGTGCACACATACAAACGCACGGACGAACACACAAAGTATGGTTTAACCCTCACCGAAAAAAAAATTTCTGGCTACGCTACTGCTTCAGGTAATATGTTGGTTCCCTTGATCTTTTTATTATTGTTAGCCTGAAAGAAGACTTGTGGCAACCACTGCGACACAAACAGTCCTCTGCAGTGCTCACTTTGCCTGCTGTGCACGAGTGTCGAGCTGAGGGGCCTCAGGATCGGCTTTAGGATGGGACGACCAACACGAAAACAACGTTGCTCATGTTCAAAAATATAATTTTGCTAACTGTTCGACGTACTCACAGCGCTAGGAAACTAAGAGACGGGCGCTTCACGCGGTTTCCATCTTTTTATTGTTGCTAATCTGTTTTTTCAACCATCCAGCTTTCTGCTAATGCGCGCCGGTCATAGGACAAGCGACGCGCGAGGCTGCCGATAAAAAGTATTTTATCGTATGCCATGAAAAAAGTTTGCTCGCATCTAAACGAACGTCGTACTGCACGCTCTTCATTTGCGTGACGCATTTTCCGAATATTTCCGACGGACCGACGGCCCTTCTCTCACGCAGTAAACGTGATTAGCGGCGTACAAGTCGCCACCCCGAAGCGAACTACTGCGTTTAAAGTATTATTGAACATTTGCTATTCCTCGGTAGCCGCAAAAAAGCAAGCGGGGCTCGTTTTGCGTTGCCATTTTTTCACGCACCGACGTTGATCGCACACAACTTCGAGCTACGCGCCTGGTTTGACACGTGTATCACAGAGGCGCCAGAATTGAACTCAAGGACGACAAACGGCTGTGGTAGGGATAGGCGGCATTTATTATATTTTAGTATGACGTGTTTGGTCAAAACAATTAGCGTCGTAGCTCGGCTCAACACGGTGATCACTGCAGACGATATAGCTGTATTAGCACGGACGAAAAAAGCCTCACTTCCCAGTGGTGTAACCGGCATTATATATTTAATTTGTTCTCCACACCGGTCTTGCAAAACCCGAACATTCTCTGAACATTGCATGGATAGGACGTGGCGAACTACCTCAAGACAATTTTTACGTCCTAGTTTTAATCCTAGTTTTGCTGCTTAGCTTTGCGAACGACAGCAAGAATAAACACGCATCACCTCCGACAACGATAATAGGCTTGAGCTCGGGCGCGCTTCATGCCTCACGGGCAGAAGAAACTCTGTAACCATCTTCGCTTTATCGCCGCCGAAATCCAATCAAATGTCACGACTCAAAATAAAAAAATAAGCCCGCTGGCATGTAAACATCAGCATCATTTTTATGTATCAGTAGCTTCCTGTAAACAGTTCTAATTTTGTCCACGCAGATTGGTAATAAACGAGCGAGTAATTAGCCGTCACTTAAAAGTTGAGAAACAAGATAGGCAACGGTTTGTGAGCAACAAAGAGATGCCGTCTTCGCCACGAAATCAAGAGAATGCTCACACGCGCCGCATGTACAAGTGGTCGTCGGTGTAACAGCATAAACAAAGCCCGAGTGAAAAAAACTTGGACCATCTCCCCGAAGGGAACCCTGATGGGATGCGAAGCAGCAGCGGTGCGCACGGCGTTGACCCGGTTGAAACGGGCGCCGACGCGGCTGCTGGAAGAACGGTTTGAAGCGAAACTTGGTGTACCGTTTACTCGAGTAAACGTTTGTTTGAAACGCAAGGACACGGGAGGCGGGTTGGGTTTCGTGTAAGTTTCATTAAAGCGTTTGGCAAGACTTCGTAGTCGTTGTTTCTTCAGAGTCGAGGCACGGGCGCCGGACCGGAGCAGGCGCGCGTTTCGCCTTCACTACCACGGGTGAAGCGAGAGAGAAGTGACACGTTCAGAGGTGTTGCGAGCGGGCGGAGCAGACGGCACCTGCGGGCGCTACGGCGAGCATGCTGTGGGTGAGGGAGTGACGTCAGCGCGCACCGGCGAGGGGAGCGTGACGTCAACGCAAAGCTGTGGCGTGACCTACTTGGCAACGCTCCAACACGTACGGCGAGGGAAACGCGTTGCGACGCATTCGTACGGACGCACGTAACGTACGGTGTTACACACGTGAGTCAAAGCTTCTCATCGAAAAACTTAGATTCCAGTCCAAGAAACAAAATCCATTGTATCCCCAAAGGGTGCCAGCACTTGCTCGCCCTGCTAGACCGAGTCGAAATATTTGCACGTTTTTCCAACACAAAGAGCGCCGGAAATATACGACCTCGGCCACTTGCGACACGTTCGTGCCATCGTATTAACATCTTTGACCCCGAATGGATCAAAACCTTTTACAATGTGTTACTCATTTCCAACCTAGACTGCATCACACGAATACCTTCCATAAAAACGCGGAGCTTCACACATGCCAGTGGTTTGCCAGACCAGAAACTGCGCCGCCCGCTAGGCAATCTGGCTGCGCTCACGAAAAAAAGGTCTCTACCGAGGCAAAATGGCTAATGCTGTGTGCTCACTTCAGTGCTTTTGCTGGTTATCAGCTTGCATTGTGGGTAACTCTACTTTTTTAATTATTTTGCTGTAGCAGAAGTTCTCTCTGGTGGCTTGTCTTCAAGAAAAATATATTCAAAGATTTTATTTGTGTCAAGCGTGTCCGGCAGGCGCACTGTTACGGAGGTACTTTCTCACGTGCATTGCATACCTGCCAAGTCTAAGGAATTTAAATCTGGGAAATTTCCGAAACGGGGGGTGGTGGGGGCAGTAGGCACGCCAAGTTACCTCGGCGGCCCCCTCCCCACCCTTTTTTCAGAAAAAAAACATCTCTGAAGAAAGGGATGGAGGTGGAGGGCAGAATCCCGTAAGCGTAAACACCGGCATCGCGGTAATATAATGGCTTAGAGTGGCCAAACAAGCAACGCAGGTAGGGTTTCCCAACTGCAGTAGAATCTCAGTGATACGAACCTGAAGGAGAAGCTAAAATATTCGCATCCCCCGAAACTCAATAAAAAACTAGCAAAATCTGTTTTAAAGCCATGATATACGTACATAACATTTTTTTCGGTCAAATGAACTCTCGTATGTCTTTTTGGGACACACATGAACGGACCAACAGCTGGCTGCCGCGAAAGTGCGCATCAAAGCTTCGCTTGAGGCCAATTGAACACTAAGTGCCCAAGTCCGCTCCACAATAGTCATAAGCGAACATCAACACGATCGCCAAAACGCTTCGCGCGTTTTTTTACCACTTTCTTGCCTTTAATCTACCGCTGCGTTAGCCGCGTACCCTCAGAGCTCGTAGTCTCTATGGATGAGCGCACCGCAGCGACCGCAGTTTCGTGCGAGCGGTTGCGGAAAACGGTATTTCCGTTTTCAATGCACATGCGCTGGTCGCGTACGTGCCTTCAAAACTATCTCTGATCGCGGCAGATGCTATGTGTGATGTCATCTGCTGCGGTTTTGTCCTCACTGGGTGAGCGTTGGACACGCGTGCACTTGCAGAGTTCCGTCAGTTTATCACCTAAGAGAACACATCAACCATATACAACTTGAAAGTATTCTATAAAACAGTTCTCGTTTGCCATTTAACGAGCGAGTGTGTCCATAAAATGCTATTGAAGCAATAGTTTATCACCTATTATTACACTTCAATCATACACAACTTGTAAGAATTAAATAAACTAGTGCGCGCTTGCCGTTTATTCAGCAAGAGTTGCCCTACAATGCTCTTAAAGCCATAGTATATCACCTAGGAGAACACTTGTACCATAAGCAACTTGAAAGAATTCTATAAAGTAGTGCGCGCTTGCCTACTAATGAGCAAGACATACTCTACAATCCCTTTGAAGCCATAGTTTATCACGCGACAGAACACTTCCACCATAGGGATCTTGTAAGAATTCTATGAAGGAGTCCTTGCTTGCTCTTTAATTATAAACAATTGCCTTACAATCCTATTGAAGCCATAGTTTATAATGTGATAGAACACTTCCAGCATAGAGAACTTGTAAGAACTCTATAAAGTATTTTGTGCTTGCCAATAAATGAGCAAAACTTCACGTACAATGCTGTTGAAGCCATGGCTAATTACCTTAGTGAATACTTCATTCATTGAGAACTTAAAAATTCTGTAAACAGTGCTTGCTCTCTGTTTTATGACGAAGCGTTTCCGTACAATTATGGTGAAGCCATAGTTTATCACCTTAAGAACACTTCTACCATAGACAACTTGCGAGAATTCTATAAAGTAGTGCTTGCATGCCATTTAAAGAGCAGTTTCCCAAGAAATGTGGTGAAGCCATAGTGTATTAACGCTTCAAATTGGGCTAATTGGTACGGCATTATCAAGTAGATGCTCTGTGCGAAATGCGCGAACGGGAAGAACAAGAAGAGGACAGGACTAGTGGTGCGCAACACCAGTCCGGTCCTCTAGTCACGTTTCTCGTTTGTGCATTTCCCTAAGTGAATCTTCATTACAATATAGCCTACCATGGACAACATGTAAGGATACTATAATGTAGTGCGTTATTGCCATTGATTGAGCAACACTTGTCATACAATGCAGGTGAAGGCACAGTTTGTCACCTTAGAGAATACTGCTGCCATAGGCAATTTTCAAGAGTTTTCTCTAGTAGTGCGTGCTTGCGATTTATTCCGCAAGTGCTGCCTTACAATGCTGCTCAACCTATAGTTTATTCCCTTAGAGAACAGTTCAACCATAGAGAACTAGAAGAAATCGATAAACAGTGTTTGCTATTTAACAAGCAAGAAGTTCCAATAAATTATAGTGCAGCCATAGTTTATCACCTTAGAGAAAACTTCTGCGATTAACGACTTGTAAGAATTCTATGAAGTAGTGCGTGCTCGCTAAAATGGTTTCGATGATTAACCATACATCATCTAACTGTGTTCCCATATGTGCCTCTGGGAGAAAGGTGCTCGTGTATTCGTGTTCTCTTCTTGTGTCTCGTCAGGCTGCGGCCATATCTGTACGAGAAAATTTGCCTAATGAAGGCAACATGGCACTACACGAATCATTGGCTCAACTAGCGCAAACCGTGCTTTCAAACTGTGCTCTAGTTCAAATGCTGTGTAAGTCGTATGGACGTCTCAACACTGACAGAACAAGCGGTGGTTCCACCACTCTGCTTTGTTCTGACTACTAGCTCCATGGAGAAAAGAACACTTTTTTCTCAAAAATTACGACAGAAAATTGACTGTAGGCACATACTATAGAAAATTGACGTATTATAGAAAATTGATTGATTATAGAAAATTGACTGTAGCCACGTATTAGCCACCAGTATTATCTAAAGGGCTGGAGAAACTTATAGACCCTTTTCGAAAAAGGGCGCCCCTAGCGCCGCGCACGCAAACTACAGTCTGCCGCCATTGTGAGGGCACCGCAGCAGACGACGCAGGCTTCGGCAACGTGCCAGTGCGTGACATTTCAGCACCGCCGAATCGTGAACTGTCATCAAAGTTTTTCGTAGAGACGGCGTGTTGCAATGGTGCAGACGTGCTGCGTTCCCATGTGCCACCATCGAGGATATCGCGACGAGAACAGCGATAAGGTACGCGATAAAACTTGAACAACAAACGCACGTGCTCTCTCTCCGTACGTGATGTCAAACGGACGTGCGGAAGGGCGCCGTTTTGTAAACGCGCTACAGAAACGAACGTGCTTATTTCACAGCGCCATGTGTAGCCTTGCTTTTACGAATGAATATACTTCTCTCGAGTGCCTGCATTCGGTGAATTGCGATAGATTGTTTGTGCAGAAATACTGCGAGGGTTCGTAAGGCCAGCCAGAAAAATAAAAATGAAGTTGCGTACCATTGATTTAGTAGCGACAGTACTCGCATATCGTAAGCCACGTGTCAACATTTTTAGTACAGACAAACAGGGGCTTAGGCAGAATTTGAGGGGGGGGGGGCACCACCTTGATCTGAAGTGGGGGCCGGGCAGGCAGATGTGGTCGAGTGTCATTTTGTGCTCTGTGTATCATGGCAAAAACAATTTCGGGGGGGGGGGGGGAGGTTGCACTGGCCCAGTGTGCCCCCCCCCCCGCCCTGGCTACGCCACAGAATACAAATATACTCAACGCGTGGCGTCCGGAAAATAGTTGCGTGGTGTGGCTTGCGGCAGACAGTATTTTCACCGGTTGCGGTCGCATAGTTCCGCGACAGTGACGTCCTTTCCTTCGGTGAGAAGTTTTTAGCTTCTGCGAGCCTTTTTTCCCTGGTCCGGGCGCGCACGCGAGTTGGCTGTGGTCACGGTCCCGCAACCGCGGCAGTCGAGCCAAACTGCTCGTCCAACCCGTTGAAGGGTACAAAATGTTGCTCATTGTGCAGCGGGAGCACCTCAGAAAGACCGACGGAGAGTACTAAGAGCTCGTTCAAGCACACAAACGGTGAGATTTCAGCGGATGACACGGAGAACTAGCCGCCAACACAAACATCACAGCACTCACGCATTTGACGGCTCGCTTTCCATGCCCTCATGATGGCGCTGGCTATCCCACGCTCCTTTGCGAAACGAAACTGACGAAAAGCCCACCGTCAGGTGGCGTATTTATGAAAAGGGTCTATACATGTGCAAATGTTTAAATTTTTCGATAAGCACAATCTTATCCCTACAGCCCAATTTGGATTTAGGAAACGCCTGTCTACTGAGTTAGCCTTACTACAACAAGAATTCATTTTATCACAATTTGAAAGCAAGAATCTTATGCTCGGCCTTTACATTGATTTCACTAAAGCATTTGATTGTATCCGTCATTCCATATTACTTGAAAAACTTGAATCTTACGGTATTCGCGGGCACTGCTTAAACCTCGTGAAGTCTTACCTAGATCATCGCTATCAATACGTTCAGATTGAAAATTGCCGTTCAGACTTAAAACATATCAGTAGAGGCGTTCCTCAAGGCAGTAGTCCCGGCCCATTTCTTTTTATAGTTTACATAAATGACCTGGTAAATATCTACAGTGATGCAAAATACGTCATGTACGCTGACGACGCTAGTCTATTTTTTTCGTCGCCTGAACTTGGTAGCCTTCAGATCAACGCGAACACTGGTCTGAAGGCTCTCCAAGAATGGTCAGCAGCGCACGGTCTGCAAATTAATACAAAAAAGACAAACCCCGTGATTTTCAGACCGAAATCTAAGCAGATAGGATGCCATCACATCACTCTCCTTTATGCACATGAAACAATCGAAATAGTGAGTAGTGTAAAAATACTGGGTAAAGGTAAAAATAGCTTCACACAAAATATGCTTTGGGATGTACACATCGAATCGGTTTTAGGGAAGTTATCTCGTGTGGTCGTTATGATGGCGCGTCACAGATTTATACTACCTTTTAAAATAAAGCTTCTCTACGGGGCTAGTACGAAAGGCACCCGTAGAAAGACGAATGCCCAAATTGTGGACTGGGTCAAGCATCTTCAAGGCACTTGGTGTCGCAGAGTGATAGAATATCGCCCCGTAATCTAGGCGCGTGCGTACCAGGCTTTTATAAATGTTCATCAGGCACTTCTTGTCACTACCCCACATAGTGCGTGACAACACTTTCAGAATATTCATAGTTTTATGCACTTGTTTTTTATGTACTTAATGTGCGGTATGAACGTAAGCTTTGTGTCTAGAATTAGCCCTAGGAACTTGTGCTCTGTTTTTACCAACAGACGCTGACCATGTAGGTCAATGTCTGGATCGGGATGACTGCGCGAACATTTCATCAATCCATGCTCACATAGTAAATAGGAGAAAAATATAGCTTTCTCCATTCTTTCTTACTGATGTGGCTGTTTTTTTGTATGAAATTGTATAATTTTTTCAGATATATTTGTATTCTGAATGTGTTCTATGTGCTTTTCTTTTCTTTTTGTGAAAGTGTGCTATCGCTGCCTGCATTGTAGAGGTGGCTGCGGGACTCTGTCAAGTTGCTTGTGTTTCAAGCAACTTTTACCCGCAGTTTTCTCCATCGTTGATGGAAATAAAGAAGTTATTATTATTATTATTATTCCAAGCATTAGATATGAACACAGGCGCCAACGATTGACACAATTTAGTACGATTTAAAAGAGAAACCATTCTCTGAGCAAACCGCCACACTGTTTGTGCCCTGAGGACAAATGAGTCGCTCATGCTGCAAAATATTGCACTACACGTTCTAGACGTTCCTATAGGTTACAGCAAGGTTAATGGTGTGTGAAGTTAAAATCGTCTCCGTGATGACAGACTTTGCTGTTGTTACACCACTCTGCGCTCTTCCAACGGCCACCTGCATGGTTTCAAAGACGCTATGTTGTCGAAAAACATGACGCAGAAGGTACTACAGATGCTTTTCAAACAGTAGATAAGAAGATTAATCCAACCGACATTCTGCATGTGCCCTTAGGACATAGGAGTTACTGCGACACACTATCGTACTTGCGTTCTAGTATCTCTTACGCCATCCACCAAGACTTGGACCAGTGCTCCGGTGCGAATGATGTCAATTATATGCAAGTATGCACGCTGTCCGACTAAGTGGTGTTTCCACCAGTAATCGTTGGCGCGGCGACAATCTGCACGGTTTATACATGCCTTCATTGTCCAGGAGTCCGATACCAAGTTAATAGCATCTAAGCATTTCAAGAACATATCAACGAGTCATATCTTTTAAGAAAATTTGAAAGATCCATCATATGTCGAACAAACCGTATCCTGTATGTTTCCTAAAGAAGTCGTCGCTGGAACAGTATCACACTACACATTCTAGTATCTCGCATTGCTCACATCGATTCCAAGCAGTGCTCCGGTGCAAATGCTGTGTCAATTACATGGAAATACTCACGCTGACAGAAGGAGCCGGTCCACTTCTCTTCGGTGAGCAAACGATCGTTGGAAGACTGTATTCCACTGTGCATGACACAATTGACAGACCAGTGTACGACATACAAAGCCAAGTATTGATCACAACAGTGCAGGTTTGTGTCGCCCAAAAGCTCAGGTGAACCGTTTTGAGCAGTTTATGCAATCTGAACTCAAAGTTCCTGGTAATTTTGTTTCGAGAAAATTTCGGAACCGCGAAGCTTTATGGTCTGGTATTCAGGGTGGTTTCTCGTGCACGTAAAAGATGCTTTCGACACGTTAGGTGGACGCACAGGAATCCAAACATTGAGAATTACGTGCTGTTGTGCCATTTCTGTGCGATATACAAAGCCAGTATCAATCACGACAGTGCAAGTCTGCGTCTCCCAAACACTCCATTGTACCGTTTTGAGCAGTGCATGTAATCTTCAACTGAGAGTTCCGGATAATTTTGTTTCGGGAATATTTCGGCACCGCGAATCTTAATGGTCTGGCAGTAAGAATGGTTTCTGGCGCACGTACGACAAGATGTTTTCGAAGGCGTAGATGGACGCACGCGAAACCAAACAATGAGAATTACGTGCTCTTGTGCCACTCGCCCCCGCAGGGGCGTCTGCGCAAGCAGGCGTTTGGTGTGCAGCGACACCACGGACCCGAGCTAACGGGGGGGTTTCGACCCCCTCCCACGCCTAGCCGTGCGTGGCATTGCCGTGTCCGGGGAAAAGGGGATCCGGGGGGTTGAGCCGACGCCGGGTGATTGGACCTTTAAGGCCCCCCGGCAGAGGCAACACACCCCTTTGGCCCCAGCTTCACGTAGACGGCACCCCAGGGCTGACCCACCCAGGGGAAACTGGCAGTCGCCTTTTCCTGTCTCTCCCTCCCCTTATCTTCGTCTTTCTCTCTGCCTTTTAATCTTTCCTGTCTTCTCGTATCTTCAGTTCATTTCCTATTTTCGCGGCGGCAAGGGTTAACCTTGTGTGGCTAACCACCCTGAGTTAAGCCATATTTGGTTATAGTCGCGGTATACAGCTGGCGCGGGCAGGACTTGCTCGCGAGTTCCTGTCCCGTCCCCTCGTTGGGCTCCGTGGTGGGCGGCTGGTACCGAGGCCGAAACACGTACAAATATTATGGACGCTTCGCTTTCTTCGCCTGATCGCCATCCTCAGAAGAGGACGCGCACCGATGTAACAGCCAAGTTCTTTACGAACAACAAAAGCACCTTTCCTAGATTCCACGTGATCCACAGCGAGCACTCAGAAATAACAGCAAGGCATGTTTCTCCCTTCAAAGTCTCCAGAACCCTAACAGACACCTTAGGCCAAGGATATAAGATAAAGAAGCTGGCTAACGGGGACCTTCTTTTAGAAGTGCTCTACCAACACCAGTACGAGAACCTTTCAAAATGCACAGCCTTCGAAGACATTCAAATATCCATTACCCCTCACCGATCACTAAACACCGTCCGTGGCGTAATTTCCGACGATGACCTAAAATACATGAGTGAAGAAGAACTCCAAAGCGGACTGAAGGACCAAAACGTCACGAATGTGTACAGAATCAAAATCAAACGAGAAAACAAGGAAATCGAGACAAAGCACTTCGTTCTCACATTCGCATCGAGCATACTGCCGGACACTGTGGAGGTTGGTTACACCAAACTCAAACTACGTCCATACATACCTAATCCGCGACGCTGCTTTAACTGCCAACGATACGGGCACGGCTCACAGAGCTGCAGGGGCCAAACCACATGTGCGAAATGCGCTTCTCACGAGCACAGTTCTGAAAACTGCAAAGTTGAACCACACCACTGCGTAAACTGCGAGGGCAGTCATCCTGCATACTCGCGTGCTTGCCCAACATGGAAACAAGAAAAAAGCATCGTCACACTCAAAGTTAAAGAAAACATCAGCTTTAGAGAAGCGCGAAAGCGTCTTTCGTTCATGGAAAACAGAAGCTACTCCGTTGTGCTGCAACAGGGCGCGGCAACACAGCGGCCTACAGCGCCTGCCCAGGGCACAGCTAGTGACGCCGGGGCAGGGCATCCAGCGCCCAAAGTGGACGCAGCTCGCGCTGCACCACTACCTCGAACTCAGGCTACGCGGACCGCAGGGTCAGCGAGCCTCAAGGCCTCTCTCCACGCGGCGAGGCTAAATGCTAACAAATCCGTGCATTCAGCACGGACGTCCAGCGTGTCAGGCGATGCGATGGACACGAACCAAGGTAGTCCTGAGCCGTCGACGTCAGGACGGCGGGGCTCCTTGGATCGGAAAAAAGACAAGCCCAGGATCACTGGGCCTGAAAAGAAGACCTAAACTCTCACCCTACCCATATAATACAACATGGCTTTTATACACTGGAACTGCAGGGGACTCCTGCATAACCTAAGCGACGTAAAGGACATACTAGCCACTCTTTCACCGGTAGCCTTGTGTTTACAAGAAACAAACTTAGGTCCTAAACACCGAAACATCTTAAAAAACTACAAAGTATTCCGGCACGACCGAGAGCAGGCAAGTAGGCTCTCAGGGGGTGTTGTTATTATAGTTAAGAGTGGAGTTCCAGCGCGGGAACACAAACTTAAAACCAGAATAGAAGCCGTCGCGGCCATCATACACGCATTTAAAACTATTACAGTGTGCAGCGTATATTTGGAGCCGCACCTTAAAGTAACTATCTGATTTAGAACACCTTATAGAGCAGCTGCCAGAGCCATTCCTGGTAGTCGGAGATTTTAATGCGCACTCCAACTTTTGGGGTAGTGAAAGAACTGACAGTAGAGGCCAAATAATTGAGGATTTTATATTAGGCAATAACCTTTGTCTACTAAACACAGGGAAACCAACATACTGTTCTCCTAGCTCAAGAAAAATGAGCTGCATAGACTTATCTTTCTGTTCACCTTCCGTTTTCATGGATTTCAAATGGGATATTCTAAACGACCCATACGGAAGCGATCATCTACCCATAGTAATCAGCCTAACAACCTCACCTGAAGTCATCCAACGAAAACCACGACGTTGGAAGCTACATTTGGCCGACTGGGCCCTCTTCCAAGAAAAGGCTAGCCTGGAAATTATAGCGTCAGAAAACCTCAACATAGATGAACTAAACGAGTGTATCACAAACTGTATCATTACAGCTGCGCGCCTATCCATCCCTCAGACATCTGGACTGGTAAAGCAAAATCACAAAACATGGTACACATACGAATGTAGAGAAGCAAAAAAGAAGCAAAACAAAGCCTGGGGAACCTTCCGCAGGTACGCGACGGCGGAAAACTTTGTAAATTTTAAAAAGGCCAGAGCGAAAGCCAGATACATCCGCCGATGCGCTGAAAAATCTTCGTGGCAAAAGTACGTCTCTTCTATAAATAGCACCACTACATCAAAAGAAATGTGGGAACGGATCCGAAAGATAGACGGCAGTTTCTCTCCGTTCACTGTACCCTTACTCACAACCCCTGGCGTACAGACAAGTATCGAAGAACAGGCAAATATTCTAGGTGAATTTTTCTGTGCTGTTTCCAGTTCGTCACATTACACACAATCATTTCTGAAACACAAACATACAGCCGAAAAACAAAGGCTTCCAACAAGCGGCAATACAAACGAACCCTACAACTGCTTAATTACCTTTCAAGAAATCCACTCTGTATTGGCTGCAGGTAAGCAGACTGCACCCGGACCTGATGACATACACTATCAAATGCTAGCCCATCTCTCCGAACCTGCCACAAGAACACTTTTGGCTTTCTTTAACAAAGTATGGATATCTGGAAAATTACCCGAAGCCTGGAAGAAGGCCATTATCGTTCCTTTTCTGAAACCGGGAAAGCCACCAACAGATCCTAGTAGCTACAGACCTATAGCTCTCACCAGCTGTATAGCAAAGTCCTTTGAAAGTGTTCTTAATATTAGGCTGTCATTCGTGTTAGAATCCTGCAAACTTCTCGACATTCATCAGTGCGGTTTTAAAAAAGCATGCTGCACAATCGACCACCTAATACGCCTCGAAAATACTGTCCGTGAAGCGTTTGTACACAAACAAAACTGTCTGGCCGTCTTTTTTGATCTAGAAAGGGCATACGACACCACCTGGAGGTTCGGAATCCTCCAGGACCTGGCTGAGCTAGGAATCCGTGGCAGGATGTTGAACTGCCTGAAAGACTTTCTCGCTAACCGTTCATTCCATGTGCGTCTAGGCTCGACATTATCGAAAAATTTCACGCAGGAAAATGGAGTGCCGCAAGGATGCATTCTAAGCACAACACTATTTGTCGTGAAAATGAACTCCATCAGCAAAGTAATACCGAAGTCAATCATGTATTCACTCTACGTAGACGATCTCCAGATAGCTAGCATATCTTGCAACACATCAACATGCGAAAGACAGGTACAGTTAACAATTAACAAACTGACAACATGGGCAGACAGAAATGGTTTCCGCTTTTCTGCGCAAAAAACAGTGGCCATTTTTTTCTCTCTTACACGAGGCATACAGACAGACCCTACCTTACACCTAAACCAAACTGCATTACTAGTGAAGAAGGAACACAAATTCCTAGGTTTAATTTTTGTCAAGAAGTTGACATTTCTTCCACACATAAATGCGCTGAAGAAAAAAACATCCCAGTCTCTCAACATACTAAAAGTGCTGTCCCGCAAACACTGGGGTTCAGATAGGACAAGCCTACTACAAATTTACCGTTCAGTGGTACGATCCTGCTTAGATTACGGCAGCATAGTATATGGGTCAGCGAGACAATCATATCTGAAACGACTGGATCCGGTACACAATCTCGGCCTCCGCCTCTCAACTGGTGCATATAGAACTTCACCCATAAACAGTCTCTATGTAGAAGCCAATGAGCCACCATTGACAGACAGAAGAACAATGCTCACATACTCATATGTTCTAAAGATCCGTTCAATGCCGAACCACCTCTGTCACCCTATAGTAAATCACTGCCCATCTAGAACACTATTTATCAACAAGCCCCAGACAGTAAGGCCACTCATTCTTCGCTTTGAAGAGATGTGCCGAGAGTTAAATATACAGGACACATTGCCTAAGATCGCAGAGAGACCCAATGCTCTCCCACCTTGGTACTGTCTACCCTCTGTATGTGACTTCACGCTGACACAATTTCAAAAAAAGCAAACACCCCGCGAGCATATATTACAGGAATTCTTAGCACTTCAAGCAAAATATGCAAAATACACAGCATTTTACACCGACGGTTCCAAATCAACACGGTACGTTGGAAGTGCCGTAGTACACAATCAATGGGAAAAAACAATTCGGCTGCCCCAATGCGCATCCGTCTTCACCGCAGAAAGCTATGCAATCTCAGTCGCTATAAAAAGCATCCCCTGCAAAGACGTCATAAAATCAGTGCGCCACAAACTCAGAAATAAATGGCAGTCTAGATGGCAGTTAGAAGTAAATAATAAGCTCCACCTTGTAAAGTCCACCATAGAAGAATGGAAGTCTTGCTCACACCAAGAACGTTTCACAGAAGTTATATTATGTCGCTTACGCATTGGCCACACACATCTCACACACAATTTTTTACTAGCAAAAGAAGACAAACCTCTGTGTGAGAGATGCAGATGTGAGCTCTCGGTGAATCACATTTTACTGTCATGTACAAAATTGGAAGAACTAAGAAAAAAACATTTTGCCGTATTTTATAGTGAACATGTGCCCCTTCACCCTGCACTGCTCATAAGCGAAGACGCGTTAGTCGATAACTCGCATGTTTTTAGCTTCCTCAGAGAAGCAGGCATTTTAAACAGACTATAAATTCGTACCCTGCGACGTCTAAATATAGTGACACCTCGTTAAGCTTCTCACTATTGAGAAGTAGATCGAGGTCTTTTTAACCTGTTGGTATCCTCGGGGCCCTTGCCTAGACAAGGACTCGGCGAGCTATTCCAACATTATACGAGAACAGTACCATGCGTTTGGTGCATGATAGCCTAAGTTGCTTATGCACCATTAAAACCAACCAAACCAAACCAATCTTGTGCCACTCGCACACGACCAACAAAGCCAAGTATGGGTCACGAACGTGCAAGTTGGTGTCGCTCAAACAGAATGAACCCTTTTGAGCAGTGCATATAATATTAATTGAAAAATCCTGGTAATTTTATTTCGAGAACATTTCTGTACCACGAAGGTAGTGAGAATGGTTTATAGCGCACGTACAACAAGATGTTTTCGAAGGTTTAGATGAACACAAAGGAAACCAAACATTGAGAATTATGTGCTGTTGCGCCACTTGTGTCCGACATGCAAAGCCAAGTATCGGTAACGACAGTGCAAGTTTGTGTCACCCAAACACTCAAATGAACCGCCTTGAGCAGTGTATGTAACCTAGAACTATAAGTTCCCCCGCAGGGGCGTCTGCGAGAGCAGGCGTTTGGTGTGTAGCGACACCACGGACCCGAGCTAACGGGGGGGTTTCGACCCCCTCCCACGACTAGCCGTGCGTGGCATTGCCGTGTCCGGGGAAAAGGGGATCCTGGGGGTTGAGCCGACGCCGGGTGATTGGACCTTTAAGGCCCCCCGGCAGAGGCAACACACCCCTTTGGCTCCGGCTTCACGTAGACGGCACCCCTGGGCTGACCCACCCAAGGGAAATCGGCAGTCGCCTTTTCCTGTCTCTCTCGCCTCATCTTCGTCTTTCTCTCTGACTTTTGAACTTTCCTGTCTACTTCTCCCTTCTCGTTACTTCCGATTTTTCCTGGCGGCAAGGGTTAACCGTGTGTGGCTCCCAACCTTGGGTAGACCATATTAGGTTATAGTGACGGCGTACTGCTGGCGTTGCGCAGACTTTTCGCATGTTCTGCCACGTCCCCCTGTTGGGCTCCGTGGTGGGTGGTAGGCGCCGTTGCCGAACAAGCGACTTTTTCCATGGGACCCTCGAACCCCTCTTCCACCGATCGTGCCCCAAAAAGGGTACGTACCGATGCATCTCAATTCTTTTGGCCCAAAAACGACAATTTTCCGAAATACCACGTGGTTCACTGTGAACAATCATCTGAAAAAGCTAGAGCCATTTCACCTTTTCTTGTTGCTAAGTGCTTGAAAGACACCATAGGAACGGGATATAAGGCCACAAGGATGGCAAGCGGGGACCTACTCCTCGAATTAAAAGACAAGGAACAGTACCTTAATTTGTCACATCTAGTCGCGTTTGGAAACATCCCCGTCTCTGTGAGCGCGCACAGGACCATGAACACTGTCAAAGGTGTAGTGTCCGATGAGGACCTGATTGGCCTCAGCGAGGAAGAACTACTAGATGGATGGAAAGATTCAAATGTCACTCATGTCCAAAGGATCAAGATAAGGCGCGACAACACCGAAATACTGACCAAGCATTTGATACTTACTTTTGCCTCCAGCACACTACCCGAAAACATTGAAACCGGCTACGTCAAGCTTGCTGTACGACCTTTTATACAAAACCCGCGGCGATGCTTTAAATGTCAAAGATTTGGTCACGCGTCTCAAAGCTGCCGAGGGCAGCTCACCTGTGCTAACTGCGGAACGACGGGTCATTCTGTTGATGACTGCGCTGGTGATGGGACTCACTGCGCGAACTGTGAAGGTGATCACCCTGCGTACTCCAGGGCCTGCCCGGCCTGGAAGAAAGAGAAAGAAATACTGACGATAAAAGTAAAAGAAAACGTAACGTTCCGCGAAGCACGACAGCGAGTTTCATCATCATTGCCAGCAAGAACATCTTTTGCCGAAGTGGTGCGACGGGGGGCAGCACCACAACGGCCTATCGCGTTTGCCCGGACCACTCGCAGCGTGCCGAGGCAAACGCCACCCGCCCCCATGGTGGGAGCAGCGAAGGCTGCCCCGCCTACTCTGAATCTGACCACACCGGCGGCCACTACAAGCTCCGGCACCGTAGAGGCCAAGGAGAGCACATCGCCCTCCGGCTCGGTGGCGTCCAAGACTTCGTCACACCAGGCGAAGTCCCCACCTGCCAAGCCAGAGATCCCGGCGACTCCAGGGTCGTCGGGTCTCACGACCACGCCTCGCCAGGCGAGGTCGCACAAACAAGCCAGCAGCTCGCATACGCGGGCGTCCAGTGCCTCAAACGAGGCAATGGACACAACTCCGGTGCCTCTGGTACCGAAAGAGCGGCGTAGCTCCCTGGAGCGCGCTAAGAAAACCAAAAAGCCGATAATGGGGCCCGACGACGGCCCTGCTGCTTGAGCTCTAAAATTCGGCCTAAAAAACACCCACTTCCTTCTCGTACACACAGCACTACCTGACATCCAATATGGAAGCACAAATTATACAATGGAACGTGAGAGGACTGCTTAGAAATCTCGACGATGTCCAAGAACTCTTACACAAACATACACCAAAGGTGCTGTGTGTACAAGAAACACACTTAAAATCCAAACACACGAACTTTCTACGCAGCTACATTATTTTCCGGAAGGACCGGGATGATGCCATCGCGCCATCCGGAGGTGTAGCGGTTATAGTTAATCAAGGAGTAGCATGCACACATTTACCACTTCGAACTTCCCTTGAGGCAGTGGCTGTTCGAGCGGTTCTTTTGAACAAACTCGTCACCATTTGCTCTCTATATATACCTCCACATTACCAACTGCAAAAACATAGATGAGCTCCCTGAACCTTACCTTGTACTTGGGGGCTTTAATGCGCATAGCTGTCTATGGGGTGACTCCCGCTGCGATGCGCGAGGTCGTCTAATTGAACAGTTCCTTTTCTCTTCTGGCACGTGTCTCTTGAATAAAAAAGAGCCAACATACTATAGCCTTGCGAACAATACCTACTCGTCCATAGACCTCAGCATCACATCTCCATCACTTCTGCCCCTTCTAACATGGAAAGTCATTAATAATCCCTATGGAAGTGACCATTTTCCTATAGTTCTGAGCATCCCAATAGTTAACGAATGTCCTCCACAGGTTCCCAAATGGCAAATTGACAGCCGATTGGGAACAGTTTCGTAAAATGGCTCTCTTAAGTTGGACCAACATGCGTGCTTCAAGCATAGATGAAGCTGTAGACTACTTTACAGCTTTTTTTATTGATGCCGCAATGAAGTGTATCCCACAAACAGCTGGACTGCCCGGCAAACGACGTGTGCCATGGTGGAACACTGAGTGTCGAAACGCGCGTAAAAAACAAAATAAAGCATGGAGGCTGCTTCGGGACTCGCCGACAGCCGAGAATCTGGACAGTTTTAAAAGCATAAAGTCACAAGGCAGGAGAACTCGCCGACAGGCAAGAAGACAAAGTTGGCAGAAATTTTTATCGGGAATTAACTCATATACACAGGAGGCTAAAGTCTGGAACATGGTTAGTAGGGTAGCAGGCCGACAAGCGCATTCACTTCCCCTAGTAAACACACAGGGTGACAGCTTGGAAGACCAGGCGAACTTCCTAGGTGCACACTTCGAACAGGTGTCCAACTCGTCACACTACACGGAAGCTTTCCAACGACACAAAGCAAAAATCTAACAACAGAAACTAGAGTGCAAATCCACAAAACACGAGGAAGCATACAATGAACCTTTCGGCTTAGCTGAGCTACAGACATCGCTGAACTCATGCAATAAATCCGCCCCAGGTTCCGACCGTGTTGTATATGAAATGTTGAAACACCTGCCTTCTGAAACCCAAAAAACCCTCCTTTCCCTGTACAATGCTGTTTGGTTTTCCGGCGAGATCCCCTCGGCCTGGAAAGAAGCCATCATAATTCCGATTCTGAAGCAGGGTAAGGACCCATCCTCAGTATCCAGTTACAGGCCAATAGCCCTAACAAGTTGTCTGTGCAAGGTTTTTGAAAAAATGATAAATCGGCGGCTTCTACATTTCCTCGAAGCCAGCAACTCACTTGACCCATACCAGTGCGGTTTTCGAGAGGGTAGATCTACCTCTGACCACCTTATCCGTATCGAGGCACAAATTCGCGACGCTTTTGTTCACAAGCAATTCTTCCTTTCGGTGTTCCTCGATATGGAAAAGGCCTACGACACCACATGGCGATTTGGAATATTAAGAGACCTATACCACTTAGGTGTCCGAGGAAAGATGTTGACCATAATCGAAAGCTATTTGTCCAATCGCACGTTCCGTGTTCGAGTGGGTAATGTCTTGTCCCGAATATTTGTCCAGGAAACTGGAGTGCCGCAAGGTGGTTTTCTGAGTTGCACACTTTTTATTATAAAAATGAATTCCCTACGTCTGTGTATTCCACGGAATATGTTTTATTGCACATATGTCGACGACGTGCAGATCGGTTATAAATCTTGCAACCTTTCAATGTGCGAGCGGCAGGTGCAACTTGGTTTAAACAAGATAACCAAATGGGCAGACGAGAACGGGTTCAGCCTTAACCCGCAAAAAAGTACTTGCGTATTATTCTCAAGAAAGAGAGGCCTACATCCCGATCCAGACATTGATCTGCATGGTCAGCGGCTACCGGTGAAAACGGAGCATAAATTCCTCGGCGTAATTCTAGACACGAAACTAAGCTTCATATCACACATAAAGTATATAAAGAACAAGTGCATAAAAACCATGAACATTCTAAAGGTACTGTCACGCACTACGTGGGGTTGTGACAAGAAGTGTCTGATGAATCTTTATAAAAGCCTCATACGCACGCGACTAGATTATGGGGCGATAATATATCAGTCTGCGACAGCAAGCGCGTTGAAGATGCTTGACCCTGTCCACCACTCGGGCATTCGTATTTCTACGGGTGCTTTTCGCACCAGCCCCGTGGAAAGCCTCTACGTCGAATCGAACGAGTGGTCGCTCCACCTGCAGCGATCTTACATGTCGTTTCTATACTATCTCAAAGTGAACGCAGACAACGAACACCCCTCACACCCCACAATTAATGATATATCTAGTTCTGCCCTTTTCGACCACCGTCCTTCGATGCGACAACCCTACTCACTTCGTGTGAGGGGCTTAGCTCAGGAAACGGGTGTGCCACTTTCCGAACACTCTCTATTGGCTCCCGCTGCACAACTACCGCCTTGGCGGTGGCAGCTTATAGACTGCGATCTTTCTTTCATGGAAGTAACGAAACACGCGCCTATTGCACATATCCGTACATACTTCCTTGAACTACAACACAAATACACTTGTGCAGAATTCTTTACAGGCGCCTCAAAGTCCAATACTTCTGTGTCTTACGCAGCCGTCGGGCCATCCTTTACGGATTCCGGTATTCTACACCCTGAATCAAGTATCTTCACGGCAGAAGCTTACGCGATACTTGCGGCCGTTAAACGCATTCAACATTTAAAACTACAAAAGGCAGTGATTTACACAGATTCTCTAAGCGTGGTAAAAGCCTTAAAAACTCTGAAAAGACACAAAAACCCCGTCTTTGTCTCGCTGTATTCTCTTTTAAGCACGATATACGCACTCGAACAACATGTCGTAGTGTGCTGGGTGCCAGGGCACCGCGAGATTCAAGGCGACGTGTTGGCGGACCAGCTAGCAGCATCCGCCCACGAAAACAGTCACAACACATCCTTAGCCATTCCCCCACTAGACCTAAAACACTTCCTGAAAAGAAAGCTCAGAGCCTTTTGGCAGACCACATGGGATATGCATACACGAAATAAGCTACACGTTGTCAAACCGCATCTCGGTAACTGGCCGCCAGTATCAAAATCACGCCACACAGAAGTTACACTCTGCAGACTTAGGATCGGTCACACATACAGTACACACACACACCTTATGTCCGGTGGCGAGCCACCTTTATGTGATAGATGTGGTCAGCCACTCACTGTCCTTCACGTCCTCGTTCAGTGCAAGGAACTCGATGCTATCAGAAAAAAGCACTTTTTATTACCCTACCGGCAGCAATTTCCATTTCATCCTTCAATGTTCATCGGTAGGGACCCGCTTTTTACATATCAGTCACTGTCTGCTTTTTTAAACGACGTACGGAGTTTTCATGTCATATATCAAGGTGATCCGTAGCACGGCCTCTAAACAGAGGTTGCTGCTGCGGTGAATACGCTAAAGACAGCACTTGCCTCGCGGCCCTTGGACTCAAGGGCATTGACGAGGCATTCGTGCTGATGTCATATCTTCATAGTCTTATTCTTGCGACCACTTGCCATTCATTCCACTACACATATTTCACGTCACTGTCATGATTTTAATATATATATATATATGTTTTACCCGCCTTTAGCGCGAGGAATTTTAAGGCCCCTTTACAGCTACTTACCGCAACCATTGCTCACATCCTTTGTCTCATGAACTGGCGCTCTTTGGCCATCAATTGGCCCTTGCGCCATTAAACACCACATATCATCATCATCAAGGGCATTGACGAGGCATTCGTGCTAATGTCATATCTTCATAGTTTTATTCTTGCGACCACTTGTCATTCATTCCACTACACATATTTCACGTCACCCTCATGATTTTAATATATATATTATGAGACGACGCCCAGAGACGACGTCGTGCAGGGCTTGTAAAACCTGGAGACGATGTGAACGAGGGACGACTGGAACCCACTGGTTACCGAGAGGGTGGTAAATTTGCCTACATAACGTTCCATCTCGAAGTTTAAAACGTTCAAGCTGTCGTCTTAAGCGGCTGTTGGGGGCACGGGATAAGCCAGTAAGCCGATCGATGATTGTGCGGCAGTATGTATCTGCATGTTGGAGCGAGGTGAGATCTGTGGATGAAAGAAAGTCCACTGAGGCAACGGACTCTTTCGGACTACCGGCCGTCTGCTTGGCCACTTGGCTGGTCGGTGATGAACAGATTGAAGGCGACACTTGGGCGCTTGGCGAGAGCGGGCACCGCGACAAAGCGTCAGCATCTTGGTGTTGCCGACCCGACCTATATGTGACACTGTAGTCATACTCTTGCAAACGCAGTACCCAACGGCCAAGGCGTCCCGACAAATTCTTGAGAGACGATAACCAACACAGAGCATGATGGTCAGTCACGATTGTGAAATGCCGGCCGTATAAATAAGGACGAAACTTTTGCACGGACCACACGACGGCGAGGCATTCTTGTTCGGTGATGCTGTAATTTCGCTCAGCAGGAGAAAGTGTGCGGCTCGCGTAGGCCACGACTTGTTCTTCGGAAGCGTGGTTCCGCTGCAGCAGGACGGCACCGATGCCATGTCCACTTGCGTCAGTGTGTAGGACCGTAGACGCTGCAGGGTCGAAATGCCGAAGCACTGGCCGCGATGTGAGGCATCGCTTGAGAGTGTGAAAAGCGGTTTCGCATTCATCCGACCAGACAAAAGGTGCGCTCGCGGTCAAAAGCTTGTGCAAAGGAGCTGCAATAGTGGCGAAATCACGCACAAAGCGGCGGAAGTACGACGCTAAGCCGAGGAAGCTGCGAAGGTCTTTAGGTGTGGTTGGTGTAGGAAAGTGCAGTACTGCAGCAACCTTGTCGGGATCGGGCTCAATGCCATGTCTGCTGACAACGTGACCTAATACCTTGATGCTGCGGCTGGCAAACCGACACTTCTTAGTGTTTAGCTGGAGACCGGCCTTAGCTAGACAGGTCAGAACTTCGTCTAGCCGTTCCAGGTGCTGTGAGAAGCTGGACGAAAAGATGACGATGTCGTCCAGGTAGCAAAGGCAGGTCTTCCATTTTAATCCACGCAGTACCGTACCTATCATTCGTTCGAATGTGGCTGGGGCATTGCAGAGGCCAAAAGGCATTACATTGAATTCAAAGAGTCCATCAGGTGTGGCAAATGCAGTCTTCTCTTTATCGGACTCGTGCATCGGGATCTGCCAATAACCAGAGCGCAAGTCGAGGCTCGAAAAGTACTCGGCACCTTGTAAAGTATCAAGAGCGTCGTCGATCCGAGGCATAGGATAGCCGTCCTTACGAGTAATATTGTTCAGCGCTCTATAATCAACACAAAATCGCACCGAGCCATCCTTTTTTTTAACGAGCACAACAGGAGAAGACCACGGGCTTGCCGAAGGCCTGATAATGTTGCGTGCGAGCATGTCGTTGACTTGTTCTTCTATAACTTTGCGTTCCCCGCAGGGGCGTCTGCGCAAGCAGGCGTTTGGTGTGTAGCGACACCACGGACCCGAGCTAACGGGGGGGTTTCGACCCCCTCCCACGCCTAGCCGTGCGTGGCTTTGCCGTGTCCGGGGAAAAGGGGATCCTGGGGGTTGAGCCCACGCCGGGTGATTGGACCTTTAAGGCCCCCCGGCAGAGGCAACACACCCCTTTGGCCCCGGCTTCACGTAGACGGCACCCCTGGGCTGACCCACCCAGGGGAAATCGGCAGTCGCCTTTTCCTCTCTCTCTCTCCCCTCATCTTCGTCTTTCCCTCCCGCATTAAATCGTTCCTGTCTACTTCTCTTTTCTGTTTACTTCCTCCTCTTCCTGGCGGCAAGGGTTAACCTTGTGTGGCTATCCTACCTAGGATAAACCATATTTGGTTATAGTAGCGGCGTACTGCTGGCGTAGTGCAGACTTTTCACATGTTCTGCCACGTCCCCTTGTTGGGCTCCGTGGTGGGTGGTAGGCGCCATTGCCGAACAACTCGCTTCTCATGGGACCTCCGAACCTTTCTCCAACCGATCGTGCCCCGAAAAGGGTACGCACCGACGTAGCCTCTCTCTTTTTGCCTAAAAACAAAGAAACGTTCCCGAAATACCATGTCCTCCACTGTGAACAATCTGCTATGAAAGCAAGAGCAATTTCACCTTTCCTTGTGGCTAAGTGCCTGAAAGAGACCATCGGAACAGGTTATAAGGCTACAAAGATGGCAAGTGGGGATTTGCTCCTTGAGCTAAAGGACCTGGAACAATACGACAAACTTTCACACCTTGTAGCGTTTGGCAACATTCCCGTCTCGGTGAGTCCACACCGTACCATGAATACAGTGAAGGGCGTAGTATCCGACGAAGACTTGATGGCATTGAATGAAGAAGAACTCCTTGATGGATGGAAGGACCAAGGTGTAACGAACGTGCAGCGCATCCTAATCAGACGCAACAACACAGAAATTGCAACGAAGCATTTAATACTCACTTTCAGTTCCACCACACTACCCGAGAATCTTGAAACTGGCTATGTGAAACTTAATGTCCGACCGTATATCCCGAACCCGAGACGTTGCTTTAAGTGCCAGAGATTTGGTCATGGTTCTCAGAGCTGCCGAGGACAGCTTACTTGCGCTAAGTGTGGCACCACCGGCCACAGTACAGACGATTGCAGAAATGATGAGATCCACTGTGCAAATTGCGATGGCAGTCACCCCGCATATTCCAGAGCTTGCCCGGCCTGGAAGAGGGAAAAAGAAATAATCACTGTAAAGGTAAAACAAAACATAACATTCCGCGAAGCAAGACAGAGGGTCTCATTATTATTTCCACAGAGAACATCCTTCGCCGAAGTGGTGCAACGAGGGGCAGCACCACAACGGCCCCTGGCGGTAGCCCGGACCACGCGTAGCGTGCCCAGGCTAACGCCACTTGCCCCTACGGTGGGAGCAGCCAGTGCTGCCCTGCCCACTCCCAATCAGTCCACACCAGTGGCCTCGGCAGGCTCTGGCAGCAGCCGGGGCAACGAAGAGGCCAAGGGGGTCCCATCGACCTCCGGCTTGGTGGGGGCCAAGGCTTCGTCAACCGTGGCGAAGCCTACACTAAGCAAACACCGCTCGGTAGAGCGACTGTCTGTCGCCCCTCCAGAGGCGATGGACATTACTGGTCCACCGGCGCAGGCAGCGCCGAAGGAGCGGCGAGCATCGCTCGACCGCTCCAAAAAAGACAAAACCCCTATCACAGGGCCTGAAAAAGGCTCTGTAAAATAATTGACTCTTTCTTTGCGACACACAGCACACGTACACTACCAACATGGACACAATATTACAATGGAACGTCAGAGGGCTCTTACACAACCTCGACGATGTACAAGTACTCCTTAGCAAATTGTGTCCAAAGGTGCTGTGTGTACAGGAGACACACTTAAATCCGAAACACACAAATTTCCTACGTCAGTATGTTGTTTTTCGGAAAGACCGCCAGGATGGTGTCGCATCATCTGGCGGTGTAGCAATCATAATAGACCGAAACGTAGCATGCCAGCACTTTCCACTTCGAACGGCACTGGAGGCAGTAGCCGTTCGAGCTATACTCGCTAATAAACTCATTACTATCTGCTCTGTATATATACCCCCACACTACCAGCTACACAAACATGAATTCCAATCATTTATAGATGAGTTGCCCGAGCCTTACCTCCTCCTTGGAGACTTTAATGCCCATAGCAGCCTGTGGGGCGACTCCCGCACCGATGCGCGAGGCCGCCTCATTGAGAATTTCTTGTACTCCACAGGCGCATGTTTACTCAATAAGAAAGAGTCCACGTTTTTTAGCCTCGCGAGCAAAACCTATTCAGCCATCGATCTAAGCATCACCTCCCCATCCATTTTACTTGATTTTAACTGGGAAGTGGTTAAAAACCCCTATGGGAGTGACCACTTCCCAATAATTCTCAAAACACACAAGCAAAATGAAGCTCCACCCCAGGCTTCTCGGTGGAAGCTTGACAGGGCCAATTGGGAGGACTTCCACTAACTTACTAAGATCTCGTGGACGGACATTTCTTCTTTTAGTATTGACGCTGCTGTTGAGTATTTTACCGCTTTTATAATTAACGCTGCTCTTAAATGTATACCAGAAATAACTGAGGGAACAAGCAAGCGTCGTGTTCCCTGGTGGAACGACGAGTGCCGCAAGGCCCGGAGGCAACAGAATAAAGCGTGGGGGCTTTTGCGCGATTCTCCCACAGTAGAAAATCTTATCAATTTTAAACAGATGAAATCGCAAGGCCGCAGAACGCGCCGGCAGGCTAGACGGGAGAGCTGGCAGAAGTTCATATCGGGCATAAACTCCTATAGAGATGAGGCCAAGGTATGGAATGGCGTAAAGAAAGTACGAGGTCTACAAGCTTATTCGGTACCCTTAGTGGACACCCAGGGGGAAAGCATGGAAGACCAAGCTGACTCCCTGGGAGCACACTTCGAATTCATATCGAGTTCTACACATTACTCTGAAACCTTCCAAAGATACAAAACAAGGTTGGAACGAGAGAGGCTGGAAAGAAAATCTACACAAAATGAGGCATACAATGCACCGTTCCGCATAGCGGAGCTACAGGCAGCACTGAACCTTTGCAACAAGTCTGCCCCAGGCTCTGATCGTATTGTATACGATATGTTAAAACACTTCTCCCACGAAACACAAAAAACACTCCTTTCCCTCTACAATACTATATGGTTTTCCGGCGAGATCCCTACCTCCTGGAAAGAAGCTATTGTGATACCTATTCTGAAAGAGGGAAAGGATCTATCCTCGGTGACTAGTTACAGACCCATCGCGCTGACAAGTTGCCTGTGTAAAGTCTTCGAAAAAATGATAAACTGCCGGTTAATACATTTCCTCGAAACATACAAATTACTTGACCCGTACCAGTGTGGTTTCCGAGAAGGTCGATCCACAACCGACCACTTAATACGCATTGAGGCTGAAATTCGTGAAGCATTTGCTCATAAGCAGTTTTTTTTCTCAGTATTCCTCGACATGGAGAAGGCCTACGATACGACTTGGCGCTTTGGAATACTTAGAGATCTCTCACATCTAGGTGTGCGAGGCAGAATGCTGACTATAATAGAAAACTACTTATCCGATCGCACTTTCCGTGTTCGAGTGGGAAATGTTTTATCACGAACATTTGTTCAGGAAACAGGAGTGCCGCAGGGTGGTGTCCTCAGTTGTACACTTTTCCTGATAAAAATGAATTCCCTGCGTGTGTGTATCCCGCGTACCATGTTTTACTGCGTCTACGTGGATGATGTACAGATAGGTTTTAAATCCTGTAATCTTCCCATGTGTGAGCGGCAGGTTCAACTTGGCTTGAACAAGGTGGCCAAATGGGCAGACGAGAACGGGTTCAATATAAATCCACGAAAAAGTACATGCGTCCTGTTCTCTAGAAAGAGAGGTCTGCGCCCTGATCCGGACATTAACCTGTATGGTCAGCGGCTACCTGTCCAAATGGAACACAAATTCCTAGGGGTAATATTAGACGCCAAACTGACATTCGTGCCACACATTAAATACATTAAGGAGAAGTGCATGAAAACGATGAATGTTTTAAAGGTGTTGTCGCACACTACATGGGGTAGTGACAAAAAGTGTCTTATAAATTTATACAAGAGCCTCATACGCACACGGCTAGATTATGGGGCCATGGTGTATCAGTCAGCGACACCAACCACTTTAAAAATGCTTGACCCTGTCCACCATCTAGGCATTCGCCTATCTACGGGTGCTTTTAGGACGAGCCCCGTAGAAAGCCTATACGTAGAATCAAACGAGTGGTCGCTTCATTTGCAGAGAGCCTACATTTCGGTCGCATATTTCTTGAAAGTCAATGCTAACAGTGAACATCCCGCATATTGTGCTATAAATGATCTGTCTAGTTCTCGTCTCTTTCGTAGCCGTCCTGCATTGAGAGAGCCCTACTCACTGCGCGTACGATGTCTTGCCGAGGAAGTGGGAGTCCCACTCCTTGAGCACCACGTGATGGCTCCCGCTGTACAGCTGCCACCATGGCAGTGGCAGATTATTGACTGCGATGTATCTTTTATGGAAGTCACGAAGCATGCACCAGTGACACACATCCGCATGTACTTCATCGAACTACAACAGAAATATCCTTACCCTGCATTTTTTACTGACGCTTCAAAATCTGACGAAGGTGTGTCGTACGCCGCAGTCGGTCCATCCTTCTCAGATGCTGGTGTTCTCCACCCCAACACGAGCATTTTCACAGCGGAGGCCTATGCGATACTTGCTGCTGTTAAACACATTAAAGAATCCAAATTACACCACGCAGTTATATACACGGATTCCTTAAGTGTTGTGAAAGCTTTGAGGACTCTCAAAACACACAAAAATCCTGTCGTCGTCACGCTCTACTCACTACTATGCGCAACCTACGCAGTTAAACAGCATGTGGTGGTGTGCTGGGTGTCAGGGCACCGCGAGATTGAAGGTAATGTGTTAGCGGACGAACTGGCTGCATCCGCCCTTCGAAACAACAGCGATTCATCCATAGCTGTTCCTGTAATGGACCTGAAACCCCTGCTGAGGAAAACACTCAGGGCTTACTGGCAGCGGTTATGGGACGGTGAAATACACAATAAATTACATGTAATAAAACCGTGTCTTGGAAATTGGCCACCAGTATCGAAGTCACGCCGCACAGAAGTCACACTTAGCAGATTAAGGATAGGACACACACACAGCACACATTCATACCTTTTGTCCCGTAATGATCCACCCGTGTGTGAGAGGTGCGGTGAACCACTTACCGTGCTTCATATTCTGATGCAATGCAAAGGATTAGACGCTATAAGAAGGAAACACTTTCCACTGCCCTACCGGCAACAAGTACCACTCCACCCGTCGATGTTCATAGGTCGGGAGCCGCTGTTTAAACATCAGTCATTGTTTTCGTTTTTAAAAGATGTGGATAACTTTTACGTCATTTACCCAGGTATACGTAGCATGGCCTCCTAACAGAGGCTGCTGCTGCGGTAGCTACACGTAACAAAAGCACCTTCCTCGCATCCCTTGGACTCAAGGGCATTGACGAGGCATTCGTGCTTATGCCATATACCCGCAATCTTATTATTACGACTACTCGCCATTCATTTTCATAACACACATTTCGCATCACTCTCATGGTTTTAATTCTTATACGTTTTACCCGCGTTTTGCGCGAGGAATTTTAAGGCCCATTTACAGCCACTTACCATAATCATTGTCCACATTCTTTACCATGTCCTGGCGCTCTTTGGCCAACAAATGGCCCTTGCGCCAATAAACACCATATATCATCATCATTTCATCTTATTTCCGAATTTCCTGGCGGCGAGGGTTAACCTTGTGCAAATAGCCTACCTTGGTCTAGCTGCATTGGGGTATAGTAGCGTTGTACGGCTGGCGTCTGCAAGCTTTCAGCATCCACAAACTTGTAGCGTCCCCTCGTTGGGCTCCGCGGTGGGTGGCCGCCAGCGCTGCCGAACGAAATACAATTATTATGTATAGAGCATTTCCCCTGATAAACGATCGTACCTCCTCAAAGCGGGTACTCACCGAAGACTTAAACTTTTTGAACCGGCCAAGAGAAACATTCCCTCGCTTCCATGTAATACACTGTGAGAAAAGTGACAAGCAAGCCAGAACCGTATCCCCTTTTGTAGTCTCCAGGTGTTTAACAGAAACTCTTGGTGCCGGGTACAATGTTACCAAAATGGCCAGCGGAGACCTCCTCCTAGAAGTTCGGGAGAAACAACAGATTGAAAAGCTAAATTGTCTTGCACATTTGGTGACATACCGATCAGTATTACACCGCACAGGTCTATGAACTCAGCACGCGGAGTGGTTTCTGACGCAGATTTGATTGACCTGCCCGAAACTGAGCTCTTGGAAGGATGGAAGAGCCAGAACGTGACTAACGTACAGCGGATTAATATCAGAAGAGACAATAAGGAGATACCAACAAAACACCTAATACTCACGTTTGCTTCAAGTGACCTGCCGGAAACCATTCAAACCGGCTATACAAAAACATCTGTGAGGCCATATATTCCTAACCCCCGTCGTTGCTTCCAATGTCAAAGATTTGGCCACGGTTCGCAAAGCTGTCGTTTGTCGACAAACTTGTGCGCAATGTGGAGTAACAGGCCATACGTCCGACAACTGCAAAGAACCACCGCACTGCATAAACTGTGAAGGAAATCATGCCGCATATTCACGCTCTTGTTCACACTGGAAGAAAGAAAAAGAGATCATTACGCTGAAGGTGAAGGAGAACATTTCGTTTAAGGAAGCACGAAGGAGAGTTTCGCCATTCTATGGCCCAACATATGCTGATGCGGCGCGTCAGGGGGCACCGCCGCACCAGCCCTCGCCACCAGCCCGGCCTGTGCACAGCAAGCCGATGGCTATGGCATCTGTCCCTGAGATGGTCGCAGCTAAACCTGCTCCACTTCCTCAGACATTGAGCCCGGCGGCTCCAGGGACGTCGGGTCTCAAGGCCACGTCACACCAGGCGAGGTCGCAAACTCGGAGTACCAGCCTGCAGACGCGGGCTGCCAGCGCCTCTCGGGAGGCGATGGACACAATGCCGGCACCACTGGTGCCGACAAGTCGACGCTGCTTAACTGAGCGCGTCAAGAAAGGCAAAAAGCCTATAACAGGACCGGGAGACGATCCTGGTACCACTTCAAATTCGCAACCCCATACCTGAACACAGAACACTTTTGCCTCTGATATGGCGACACAAATTGTCCAATGGAATGCTCGAGGCATTTTGAAAAACTTAGATGACATCCAGGAAATACTACAGCAGTTTGATCCGAGGCTGTTCTGTGTTCAGAAAACTCATCTCAAACCATCGAACACGAATTTTTTAACGCAGTATACAATATTTCGTAATGACCGCCACAATAGCCTCAATGCATCAGGAGGCGTGGCCATTATAGCTGGCAGGTCTGTTGCTTGTCAACACCTGCGCCTTCGCACAATGCTAGAAGCAGTAGCCGTTAGGGCCATCCTGTTTGACCAGCTGGTCACAGTATGCTCCTTGTACATACCACCTGAGTATCGTTTGGAGTTGAAGGAATTCGAGGACCTTGTGGACCAGCTCCTTGAGCCATACGTTTTAACTGGCGACTTCAATGCCGGTAACACGCTATGGGGCAATACGCGTTGTGATGCAAGGGGTCGTACGATTGAAAAATTCTTTCTGGGTTCAGATGCAGTCTTATTGAACAACAAAGAGCCCACATTCTTTAGCACCACAAACATGTCCTACTCATCAATAGACCTAAGCATAGCCTCTGCAGCACTGGTACCTTATTTAGACTTTAATGTAGTGATGAATCCCTATGGGAGCGATCATTTCCCAGTAATACTGAGTCTACAGAAACAGGTTGAATGCCTACCAGATAAACCCCGATGGAAGATCGATGCAGCAGACTGGAATAAATTCCGAGAATGTTCACTTCTAGCACGGGAGGACATTGTCGCCTCTAATATAGATGATGCACTGGCATACTTTACTGCATTTCTTATTGATGCTGCGAGAAATTGTATACCGCAGACAACTGGACGCCCTCGTAAGCGGCGCATCCCTTGGTGGAACGAGCAGTGCAGAAAGGCGCGCAGAAACCAAAACAAAGCGTGGAGACAGCTGCGCGATTCGCCAATTGCTGAAAATCTGATAAACTTTAAGCAAATAAAATCTCAGGGAAGAAGAACACGCCGCCAAACAAAGAGGGAAAGTTGGCAAAAATGGAAAGCTTGGGACAGGGTGAGAAAAATAAAAGGAAGAAGCACACTCTCGGTGCCATTGGTAAACGACGACGGCAACAACCTAGAAGATCAGGCAAATTATCTGGGGGCACATTTCGAGCGAGTATCTAGCTCTGCACACTACTCGGATGCCTTTTTAAAGCATAAAACTCTAATGGAGGGAAAGCCACTTGACAGGAAGTGCACGGATGATGAGGGGTACAACATTCCTTTTAATATAACTGAACTGCATGCAGCACTGAACACGTGCAACAAATCAGCTGCAGGTCCTGATCGTGTCCTGTATGAAATGATTAAACATGCACGCCCTCAGACACAAATCACACTCCTTCATCTTTACAACACGATATGGGAAGCAGGATATATACCGTCTTCATGGAAGGAAGCCATCATAATACCTATCCTTAAGGAAGGAAAAGACCCAGCAATAGCAAGTAGCTACAGGCCAATAGCATTAACGAGCTGCCTGTGTAAACTCTTCGAAAAGATGATTAACTGTCGCTTACTCCACACCTTGGAAAATAGAAAAATACTAGACCCATTCCAATGTGGATTCAGGCACGAGAGGTCAACAATAGATCACCTTGTACGCATGGAGTCAAACATACGAGATGCATTCATTCACAAACAGTTCTTCTTGTCAGTATTCTTAGATCTTGAAAAAGCGTATGACACCACCTGGCGATTCGTAATTCTACAAGATCTCTCTTCAATGGGCATCCGGGGAAGTATGTTAAGAGTAATCGAGAGCTACCTCACTAACCGGACTTTTCGAGTGAAGGTAGGCAGTGCTCTTTCTAGACCGTTCATCCAGGAAACTGGAGTCCCCCAAGGAGGGGTGTTGAGTTGCACACTTTTCATAGTGAAAATGAATTCGTTGTCATCCGTCATCCCGAAAGCAATCTTCTACTCTGTTTATGTAGATGATGTACAATTAGGTTTTAAGTCCTGTAACCTCGGAATCTGCGAACGACAAGTTCAACTCTCTCTAAACAAGGTATCGAAATGGGCAGAACGAAATGGGTTTAAGATAAACCCACAAAGAGCACATGCGTGCTCTTCTCAAGGAAGAGAGGCCTGGTCGCGGAGCCACATATAGAACTTAACAAAGAACGTCTTCCGGTACAAAGCGACCAGACGTTTTTAGGCGTAATTTTAGATTCAAAGCTCAGTTTTATTCCCCACTTAAAATATGTAAAACAAAAGTGCTTGAAAGCGATGAATCTATTGAAAGTGCTCTCTAGGACGACATGGGGTTGTGACAGGAACTGTCTAATGACCCTTTACAAAAGCCTTGTTCGTACACGATTAGAGTACGGCTCTGAGGTCTATCAGTCCGCCAGACCCAGTGCACTTAAAATGTTGGATCCTGTCCACCATTTGGGTATCCGCCTGGCTACTGGCGCCTTCAGAACAAGCCCTGTACAAAGCTTATATGCCGAATCCAACGAATGGTCGCTACACCTTCAAAGAACGTTCACAAGCTTCAAATACTTTCTCAAAGTCCAATCTAACCCTTTCAGTCACGAATTATGATGCACTGTCTGCAAATGCATCAAATTTGCATGGCATCATTCCAAGGCACTCAGTAATACATTCCAGGAAATAAAATGAACGAATGTGTTCTTTTGTGTGAGTTACAGTAATTAATGTTAATTAGCGCGTATTTAAATATCTTATTATTCTGCAATCAGTAAGCTTCAATCCTTGCATAAAAAGAATCAACTATTAGGCCCAAAATGCATGCACACTTTGTTTTTTGGTTGTATGTTTTTCGAGCGAAGAAAAAAATACTCTTGACGTCGGTCCTAGACCGTCGCACGTCGAACGATCGTCGAACATGGTAGTGTCTCTAGCAAAGTGCACATTTGCAGCAATAAGCAACATAATGAAGTTAAATAAGCGCTAGTTGTCCACTCAGGAAGCCTGCGCGAATGTGCACACTAAGTTTCAGGCCATTTGAAGAAACATGCGGTGCGTGATGCGACTCCGAGGTTGATGTGTACAATTGTACACACCGTGACTTAAAGGGCTAACCAAGAACACCCCTGTCACGCAATCCTAAATGACCACTCCAGCGCAACGCTCTTCCACAATAGACCATCCGTGACGGAACCTTTTTCAATACGTGTGAGGAAACTTGGCGAGGAAGTCGGTGTTCGACTCCTACAGTACAGCCTTATGGCCCCAGTGAAACTTCCACCACCGTGGCAGTGGCACACGGTGGAATGTGACACGTCGTTTATGGAAGTCACAAAGCATGCTCCCGACATCCATATTCAAATGTACTTTTTAGAACTGCGAACGAAATACTCCAGCCCTGAATACTACACAGATGCATCAAAATCAAACCTTGGTGTGTCGTATGCGGCCATTGGACCGTCTTTCTCTGAATCTGGAGCTCTTGCACCAGAAACAAGTATTTTTTCAGCGGAAGCATATGCACTTCTATCAGCTGTTAAACAAATTAAGGAAACAAAGGTGCATAAGGCAGTTGTTTTTACAGATTACCCTAAGTGTTGTAAGGGCTCTAATGCTTCCCCCGAAACTTAAAAACCCCATAATTAGGGAACTCTATTCAATGATTAGTGCCGGCTATGCCAACAATCGGCGGGTTGTATTATGCTGGGTTCCCGGGCACAGAGGCATCAAAGGTAATGTACTTGTCGATGAAATGGCAACATCGATAACAAGCAAACCAAGTACTTCCTCAATAGCTGTTCCTGCCACTGACCTGAAACCAACTCTGAAAAAATCCCTTAAGAGATATTGGCAGCACTTGTGGGATAAGGAAGCCTCAAACAAATTACACCTAATTAAGCCACAGTTAGGAGACTGGCACCCAACAACAAAAATACGAAAGAATGATGTCATCCTTTGTCGCCTCAGAATAGGACACACATATGACACACACTCACATCTAACTGGTAAAGAGGCTCCCATCTGTGGGAGATGTGGCGACCAACTCACCGTCCTCCACGTCTTAATTGAGTGCCGGGAAGCTGAAATAGAACGTAAACGCCACTTCCCTTTAATCTACAAAGAGCATGTCCCCCTACATCCTTTATTATTTCTTGGGGTGAAGCCTTTATTCGACAGTAAGGCTGTATTAAACTACATAAACGACGTCGCATTGAATGTTATAGTGCCAAAAAACTCGTAGCACACCCTCTCTAGAGATGGTGCTGCTGCGAGTGCCATACTTTGTGTAACACGCGCCTTCAGACCCTTCTAAACAAGGGCTCTGCTAAGGCAGTAGTGCTCCCGGTTATATTTTACAAGCGCCATGTACTATCTGTAATACAGAATCATTATTTACGCAACTAAGTCCTCTTTACTATACCACTAGTCATCCCCATATTTTATTACCTATGTCTTTTACACTTTTGCAGCGACCCATTTTAGGCCCATTTACAGCCATGTCACATCTGCATCCTTGAACTTCTTCTAATTAGTTGCCACTAACTTCTATTGAAATGGCGCTCTTTGGCCAAGAGTGGCCCTTGCGCCAATAAAATCAATCAATCAATTAGATAACCATTCATGATTTGATAATGCTTGCCGAATGAGCCCCAACCCATCCTTATTCTTCTAGTTATTTCACTCTCATGGTTCGGCTCCGCGGTTACTACCTGTCCTAAGTAGACGTACTCCTTTACAACTTCCAGCGTCTCGCCACCTATCGCAAAGCGCTGTTCTCTGCCAAGATTGTTCCACATTACTTTAGTTTTATGCATATTAATTTTCAGACCTACTTTTCTACTTTCCGTATCCAGTTCAGTAATCATGAGCTGTAATTCGTCTCCCGCGTTACTCATCAATGCAATGTCATCAGCGAATCGTAGGTTACTGAGATACTCTCCACTAACTCTTATCCCTAACTCTTCCCAATCTAGGGCCCTGAAAACCTCCTGTAAACACGCGGTGAATAACATTGGAGGGATCGTGTCTCCCTGCCGTACGCCCTTCTCTATTGGGATTCTGTCGCTTTCTTTATGGAGGACTATAGTGGCTGTGGATCCGCTGTAGATTTCTTCCATTATGTTTATATAGGCTTCGTCGATGCCTTGATTCCGCAGTGCCTGCATGACTGCTGATGTCTCCACCGAATCAAATGCCTTCTCGTAATCTATGAAGGCTATGTATAGGGGTTGGTTGTATTCCGCGCATTTCTCTATCACCTGATTGATAGTATGAATATGGTCTATTGTTGAGAATCCTGTACGAAATCCTGCCTGATCCCTTGGTTTATTGAACTCTAATGTCGTATTAATTCTGTTAGCAATTACTTTTGTAAATAGCTTGTAGACAACGGACAGTAAGCTTATGGGCATGTAATTTTTCAGGTCCTTGACGTCCTCTTTCTTATGGATCAAGATGATGTTGGCTTTCTTCCAAGATTCTAGTATCCTCCCCGTCGAGAGACTCTTCGTATACAGGGTGGCCAGTTTTTCTAACATAATCTCTCCACCGTCTTTCAACAGGTCTGATGTTACCTGATCCTCACCAGCTGCTTCGCCTTTTTGCATTCCCTTTAGGGCTTTCTTTACTTCTCCTGTCAATACTGGTGGGATGTCAGATTCCTCTGCGCTATTACTCCTTCTTACGTTATCATCCTGAATGCCTCGGCTGCTGTACAGATCTCTGTAGAACTCTTCCGCTACCTCAAGTATTCTATCCATATTGTTTGTGACCTTGCCTTCCTTGTCCCTTAATGCATACATCTGATTTTTGCCTATGCACAGTTTTGTCTTCATAGCTTTGAGGCTTCTTCCGTTCTTTAGAGCATGCTCAATTCTCTCCATATTATACTAATTCATACGACATTATAAAGTAGATGCGCTGTTCGAAATGCGCAAAGGGGAACTACGAGAAGAGGACAGGACTAGTGGTGCGCAACACCAGTCCTGTCCTCTTGTTACGTTTCTAGTTTGTGCATTTCCCCCACTGCATTTACCTTTGGTGTCAGTGCCCTAACCTAGATAACAATTATAAGAAACTGCGTGCATCATGTTTTCTACTCGAGAGGCGTGATACACTTATTATTGCGATAGCAATTATATGGACAGTCACGGCTGATTTTTGCCGTCGCCGGCCGCCGTCATTCACCGTATATATATATATATATATATATATATATATATATATATATATATATATATATATATATATATATATATAAAATCCACAAAGAAAAATAATTCAGAAAAAACTTTCCGACGCGCAGAATCAAACGGGCGACCTCTCGCTTTCCAACGAGCGGCGTTGGACGGTTACACCACGAACAGCACCGTCTTGCTTGCTAACGGCGAGCTATTTATATA
This sequence comes from Rhipicephalus sanguineus, assembly GCF_013339695.2. NCBI lineage: Eukaryota > Metazoa > Arthropoda > Arachnida > Ixodida > Ixodidae > Rhipicephalus > Rhipicephalus sanguineus. Next base: position 30,081,635 of record NC_051178.1, read on the forward strand.
TACCATTTCCTTCAGCATGCTTTCTTCTTCGCCACATAGATGGCGCGATGTGCGCGCTTTAAAGATGATCGCCCAGCTCGTGCGAACGCCGTTGGTCTTCGCCCTACAGGGCGTGGCCGCCTTCGTGTGCTTATCTCGAGGAAAGAAGGGGGCGGCCGGGGGGGGGGGGTGTAGCGGGCGGTTGTATTGGTTGTATGTCTTGTGCTTTCCCCGCGATGTCCGCGCTGAAGCCACAGAGCGTACGAAGGTCATTTCGCAGCGGCCGCGTTTAGCGCGCTGTTCAAACAGAAATAAGGAACAACTGTGACAGTTCGCGCTCGTCCTGTGTGTGCCTGTTCGATCGTTTCGTGCGTCCTGCTTGATGTTTGAGCAGTGCGCTTCAGGTGCCGAGCTGTGACGCACGATAGTTCGCGCTCGTCCTGTGTGCGTTCTTTTTGTGCGTCCTTTGGGCTCGAGCGACGCGCTGGCAATTTCGAGCTGCTTTCCGTTCTTCGCGTTACATTCCAATTTATTGCTATCGCATTCATTGCTTAGCCGTTGGGGCGAAACTGTGACTTTTTTTCACAGATCCCGCCACTGCTAGTCACCCCAGTCTAAGCGGCTTTGTGGCGTAGTTTACGTTTTTTTTTTGGTCAAATGTTTTTGTGCGAAAAAACAAATTCACAAGGGATTCCGGCTTTAAGCGCGTCCTGCGCTGGTGGATCACATATACTGTCTCGCTAAAGTTTCATTCGCTGTTAGCGCTAGCCGTAGGGGCGCACCAAATGTTTCTTGCGAGTTGTGAAGGACTCGACACTCGTTATACTTCCACCACTGGAAAAAAGTTTGAATGTCTTTGCGAAGCTGCGCAGAATGAATATAGCCGTCCAGATCATCCCTTCGTTTCTCTCGTTTTCGAACGTCGTGGCAATCTTCATTATCATCTACAAAACTTTTTTCTAGGCCTCTCGTTCAAGGTCCCAAAAGTTTTTATGCGCGTTTTGTGCCGTGCTTTGCTTCCTCGTAATAAAATGGTCAATGCCATCCAATCTACCTTGGTCAACGAGGGTAGAAGTAGCAGGTGGTTGAACGAAGCGATTTCGATTTATTTTTGGTGTTCATTCCAGTTTGGGGGATAAAGTCGCGTAAAGGCTTCCGGACCCTTACTACTCTTTGGGTACGAGGTAAGGAGAGATATCCCCGCACGTAATTGGCAATGGTCTTTTTGTCTTACAGCCACATAATATTCCCTGTCATTGCTGACGCAGGGTGGACGGTGCTTAGTCAAGCTGCAATAACTGCAGCTTTTTTGCCGTCCCCCCATTTTTCGCCATTGTATCTATTCTGGTGAAAAATAAAGACTGATGATGATGATGATGATATTGGGCCAACTGAATCTACCTTGCCCCATGCCGTGTTTAATGGACCTATACTGTTCCTGCACATTCGAACAATGTTGCGGCCGTATTGTAGCTCTCGCACCATACAGCGGAATGAGACGAATGCTCACATGCGAAAAATGTGGGCACACAAAGCAGGCTCTGCGTGTATACATCGCGTCGCATGACCACTGGGAGCCTTGACGGAGCCGCGGCAAAAGCGTGTGTCTATAGTGACTCTGTGCAACGTGACTCCGCGCAGACATTTTGCTTGAATGGATGGCTGGAACTGTGGCTGGACGGCTGGAACTTTCCAAGAATGCTTCCTTATTTTGGAGCTCTGTGATCACTCTTGCGACGTTGAGTTATAGGTATTACCCGCCGCGGTCGTCTAGGGGTTAGGGCACTCGACTGCGGACCCAATGATTTAATTTTAGCCTGTCTGTTTCACATAAAGAAGTAGCCCCACGCGCAAGAAATCCAAAGAAAGTTCAGTTCTTGGCCGTCCCAGAACGTCTCCAAATATCTTGCCCCACATAAAAAGATAACTTTTAAGATATAATTATTATGGCACATGTACGCATGCGCCACGTATGGTCAACAATTTTAGGAACTGAGCAAAAAGTAAGCCCGACCCGTGCTCACCACCTTGAATCTGGGCCCTGCCCTGGCCCGACGTAAAAACTTTGCCCGGGCCGGACCCGGGCTTTTGGGTCGGCCCGAGCACGGGCAGTGCTCCAACACAGCCAGCCTACGGCACCCCCTTCTATAGAACATCGGCTTACTCCCGATGACTTAGCATTACAAGCGGGCAAGTAGTTTTCCCTCAGCCCACATGAACATCAGCACAACATAATCACCCACCACTGGATGTTTGTGAGTACGACGTTCTCTTCAGCATAGACGAGCTGCAGGCGTCATTATGGCTCTAACCATCACAGTGCTCCTGGCCCCGATGGAGTGCGCTAAACCAACGCTGTGAGGATTACAACGCTGTTATGATTACATGAGGGCATGTGGCATGGAATCCTCTCCGTAAAAAAGAGTACGTCACAGTCATTCGAGGTCCGAAGCGGAGGATCGAGTCTGAGCGCAATCTTATCTTTTTTTAATTCGGGTGATTCGAATATTTAACTCAAGCAGACTTTACGCATACTCGGCATGCAAATACACCAGCATGGTGGTGCTAAGAACCAAAGCTGCCAACAAGCATCACATCTCATGCGCCCTGTTACTGGACGCGTATGAGAGCTAACGGAAGCGGGCGTTCGGCAGATTGTTTTACCCCTCGTGGTATCAAAAATCATGTGTGCATTTCCTGATGTGCACACAAGCCGCGCCCGATCTCTCCATCTAGAACGAATTACCCGTAAAGCAATGCGACTGATCACTCGGCTGTTCCTAAATGCGCCCATCGCTGACTTACTAGTCCTTGCACAATTAAAAAACACATATCATCATCGCTGACTTGCAAAGCTGAATGTCTTGCGGGATTTGGCGGAGCAGCAATCGCATGCCCAGCGTGTCAGTCTCTCCACGACGACGGCTGGCTGCCAAATCCTATAGACATTGGGCTACTCCACCGGCAACCTCGATCCACTACCACACCCGACGCCACCATGAGAACTGATTGTCTTGGATGACGACATGCCTTTAACAAAAATGAGCTCAGCCAGTGCTCCACGACGTAAATCAGGTACAAAGCGTCATGCTAAATTGTCCAACACACTTGTTCATGACGGGATCTTACAACTGTCCAGTGACCAGGCCCATTCTGAAATTGGTGCAGCTATAGCTTGCTAAGATGAAATGTCTGCTATCACAACTGTCGCATGAGCGTCTACTCATAACGCCGTGACTAACTTAGAACGTATGCCAATATACCTTTTTGTTTCTTGTATAAGGGAACGGCAACACTCAACGCATTGCACGTACCACGTTTATACGGATTCGCAAGGGGCTTACACCGCCTGCTGTGCCTGTGGCCTGTACTACAGCCAATCTGACCGAGAGGACGGGGACACTGTTTTAATCAAATTGATTCTCGCCCACTCAGGAATTATCCTAGACGATACGGTACACTAGGCAGCGCGCACAGCTTCCCTCTCCGCATCTTTTTCTAGAGCATCATCCCTGAAACACATGAAAGCAATCATATACACCGACTCGTTAAGTGAACTCAAAGCTCTACATGTTAAATTCAAGTGTGAGCCATTAGTTGGTGACATTTTAAACATGGTGTTTTTATATAGCGAGCAAGTGTCCATCCGTTTCTGCTGGGAGGCAAGCCATGTTGGGGTACCGGGCATCGAAAAAGTAGATGAATGTGCCTCTTTCGCAGCACACAAAGCGCTAACAAAAATAAACATTACCCTGAAAGACATCCAAAGAACAATTCGTCCAGCACTGTTAGCAAAATTGCAGTAACAGTGGGACTCTTGGACAAGAAATAAACCCGATCTAGTAAAGCCTGTACATGGAGAATGGAAGACCTGTCATCACCAAGAACGCTTTGGTGTGAGAAATGCCAACAAGCGTTAACACTCGTACGCATCCTAAACTCATGCCCCGACGTAGAAAAAAACAACAAAGCTATCTTAGAAAATTATACAAACAACACACATCATTACACCCCACTTTGCTTCTAGGAGTTCATCCTCTAGTACCATTGTCTGACGTGCTAAACTTTCTTAAAGAATGTGGCGTTTAAGTAAGCTCTCAAACTGAATATATATCACTGCCCCTTATTTAACATCTCTTGACTGGCGCCTCAGCCTCAGCTGCTTTGCGCCATAAAAACCGAATTCACTCACTAACTAACCACAGTTAATTTTCTTAGAGAACATACCTAAGAGAACATTTTCACCGTAGCCTATTTGAACGAATTCTATAAACAGTTCTTGCTTGTCATTTAATGAGCAAGTTGTTCCCTACAGTTGTGGTGAAGCCCTACATTATCACCTTATAGAGCGCGTCTACCATACACAACATGTAAGAATTCTATAAAGCAGTGCTTCCTTGCCTACTAATGAGCAACAGTTTCCCTACAATGCTGTTGAAGACATAGTTTATCACGTGATGGAACACTTATACCATAGAGAACGTGTAAGAATTTTATATAGTAGTGTGTGCTTGACAATTAATGAGCAAAATTTATTTTTTTTTACATCCTGTTAACCCACTTTTGTGGGTCATGACAGGGCGGGAGTACATCAAATATCAACTGACATATAAAGAACACTCAAGGAGCATCAAATGCCAACAAGAATAACAAGGAAATCCAAAATATCAAAATCATCAACAAGTGGCATATCACGAATCGTAGAACACCAAGATAACGACCGATAAATTTCAGGGAACGTAGCTCTCGAAATCTTCAAGCGCCTTCATATCAATGCACTAAGCAATCTGTGAAGGTAGTCCATTCTATTCTTCAATACCATCGGGAAAAAACGAATACCCAAAGACGTTTTTGCGCGCGGCATAAGGTCTAATGGCAGCACTATGATTTATTCTTTTGCTAAATCTACCATGTTCTCCTATGTACATACTCCTGTCAATATTTACGTGACCCTTGAGAATTTGGAACAATAATTTTAATCTGTTCCTCTTTCGCCTAATATCAAACACTTCCAATGGACATGAACTTAGCATCTCCGTAACTGAGTCTGAATTTTTGTTCCTGAACATGAATCTCGCGTCGAGTCTGCATTCTTTCCAGTTCAGCATTAAGGCCTTTTTGATGAGGACTCCAAACTACGGCAGCGTACTCTAGACCAGGACGAATAAACGTTTTGTATGCCGTTAGCTTGACGTCTTTGGTAGCGTTTCGCAGCTTTACTCGAAGAAAACATAGCTTTTTGTATGATGCAGAAGACACATGTTCAATATTGCGGTGCCATTTAGGGTCATCGGATATCACAACACCAAGATATCTAAAACCAGCGATGTTCATCCAAACTACACTGCCAATATGGTACTGGAGAGCAAGAACCTTCTTCTTTCGGGTGATATGAGCAAAAGTGGTTTTGGCGTAGATGATTTCCAGGGGCTCTTTCTCACACCAAGTATGGAGACCTTCGAGGCATTGGTTAATGTTTTCCTTTTCATTTTCACAGGTAACTGGGGCATAAACTAGGCAGTCATCTGCAAACAGCTTCAACACCACTGGCGCTTGAACAACTGTGACAACATCATTGATAGAAAACAAAAACAATAACGGGCCTAGCACCGATCCCTGTGGAACCCCCGAATGCACATCGATAAAACTTGACACAGAGTTAATTATTCGCACGACTTGCCTCTGCCCGGTTAGATGAGCCTCAATCCATTTTAAAACAATATTGATACCAACTTGACGCAGCTTATAAATGAGTCCACTATGTGATACTTTGTCAAACGCTTTTCTAAAATCGACGCAAATAACATCAGCTTGTTTGCGTTCATCCAAAGCCGGTGAAAAATCGTGAACCGTTTCGATAAGTTGTGTAACCGTAGATAGGCTCCTATTAATCTATGCTGATTTGACTAAAGTAGTTTATTTCGTTTTTCAGAAATTGAATGATGTGTTTAGAGATTGCGTGTTCCGTGATCTTGCAGCATACAGATGTTAGGGACACAGGGTGATAGGTGTTTGGATGCATGCGATTTCCGCTTTTAAACACTGGGATAACAGCAGCGGAGCGCCAATCTTGTGGAAGGAAATCATTACGTAAAGAAATGTTCAAATATAATTACCAGATAAAAGGACATCCACTCGGCGTATCGCTTTAAAAATACCGTCGGTGTACCGTCGGGGCGACATGCCTTCTTTGCATTTGTTCAGACACGCCTTCTTGATGAAATTATAGAGGCTCCATGGGACATGCCCAGGAGAAGTTTATCCCGGCTGCGAGGCAACTGTGTACGTATCTGTTAAACACCGATTGGAAAAACTCATGGAAACCATCTGCTACCTGTTGTGTATTTGTCACAAGGCCGCCATCGATAACAAAATCTGGTCTATTTTTATTTATGTGCCCCTAAAAAAACGCCAAAATTTTAGGGGCGAACTCTCGGAAAGTTTCCCAGAGTGTCATTAAAAAACGTCTTTTTATTCAGATAATGCTCTTTTTAGGGTGCGGCGCTCCTTTGATAGGTTCGTTTGACTTCCTAGGCTGTCTGCGTAGCCTTTTTATTTTACGTTTCATGAGAAATATATCACGAGTTATCCACGGTTTTGCTGTTTTCTCCTTTTATACCAATTAGGTACAAATCTGTCCATGCAAGTTGTAATGAAGTTAAATCGCTGCTACAATTCCTCAACTGACTCAGACTGAGAGAAAATTTCAAATTCATTAAATGACTGTTCGAAGTAATCTAAGACCGAAGTATCATCCGCTCGCTCGTAATCTTTGACCGATACACACGTTCTTTGCGCACTAATTCATTACAATGTTTACATGACAAGCGCAGTATGTTCCCTGAAATCATCTTATGGTGTCGGATATGCCGTCTATAATTGACAGGCTGTAATCCTGAAACTTACTGGACAAAAGCACCAAATCTAAAATTGATCGGGATTTGGGCGTCACTCTTCTGTAATCGTTGACAATCTCTTTTAAATTGTGAAAAAAGGCAATATTTAATAATTTCTTTGCACTCATTATTTCAGTATGGTGACTAGACTAAGGCTCCCAATCAAAGAGTCCTTAGTCAGCCACAAATATTAGTCGAGTGCCACTGTTTGCGTGAGTGCCAAGAAATTCCTTAAGATCATTAAAAATTCAGGTGGAGTCGCTGGTGGCCTGTAAAGAACACCAATAAGATACGCGATGCTCCCAAAGGTTATTTTACACCACACTGTTTCTGACATATTGCTTTCAGCGATTATTCCCCGACAACAATCCTCAACAATAATAGCTACGCCCCCACCTCGTGCATTTCTGTCCCATCTAAACATGCTATAACCTGGAGCTATAGCATGTTATACCCATGCTCTACCCAATCTCTGGGAATGCACGTGCTTAACCAAGTTCCGGTTATTAACACTACCTGAGAACTCGCCGTCGGTTATATTTACTCCAGGTCAGTGATTTTAATAACAATGCTACGAGCATTGAAAACAATCAAGCGTAGCTAGCTTGAGAGGGCCTATTTTTTGACGAATGTTTATTATGCAATAAAGCCGGCTTCAAAACCTGTGCTGTCGTGGCGTTTATATTGGTGGTACTGCTATGGACACCGCTCATTTCGAACTGTCCCACGTGTGCACTTGCCCGTCCATTTTGATCTTGTCACCGAGAAGGATTGTCTTTTTGTCATTTGCCGTGTCGGCAGCAGGACATTCCTATAAATTTTTGTGAACGGCGATAGTTTCGCGTGCGTAATCTGTGCTAATGCTTATAGAGCTTCCTTGCAGGTTGCTGCAATTCTGCAGCACGCTCTCCTTTTCTCTGCTGTCATAAAATTTCATTATTACGGGTCGACATCTTGCCGGATTTTTCCTCCCAATGTGGTGGATTCTTTCTGTTGACTTCACTTCAATGCCCAGCCGCGTTTCAAATGTGTCAAACACAACAGTTTTCCTCAAATCGGCCTCAGAATATTTGTTGCTCTCCTCAGCACCAAAGACTAGAAGACTGTTTCTTCAGATTTTATTTTCTAGGTCCTTCAATCGTTGAGCCTGGTACTTTACAGGCTTTTCGATATAATCAATTTTAGCTTTAATTTCCTGGACTACCTCAACAAGTTCGGTTAGTGGGTTTGTTTTCCTGTATAGGGCTGAAGTTTCCTCCGTAATAGCGTTCAGCCTGCAGTCTGATTTCGTCTGGTTTTCCGAAATAGTCTTTAACATATCTTCTATCGGAGCCCGGGACTCTCCTCAACGTCTCTCGATGTCAACATCAATAACATCATAGACCAAACATCAATCAACATAGCACAACACTGCCGAGGGCACGACAAAACAAAATGATGAAGAGTGGGCGAAGCTGCGGAGGTTCATCGGTAAACCGTGAATCTTCCGTGAATTCTGCCAGTACATCATCACCGACGTGAGATCGGGCGCGTTTATACTAAAGGTTCGATGAGTTATGACGACTTGCAGCTCACTTTAATTTTACATGTACGCTGTGAATTTTCATTGTTTAGAAAACCATTGCTTTAAAAAACATCTGGCGTCTTTCGTTAAGCAGCTGGCGTCTTTTCGTTTTGCTTTAGAAACATCTGGCGTCTTTCGTTGGTTTATGTTATCAATCACGGCGTTTTGAACAAAATTTTTATTGTTTAATCACGCACAGGAGAAATCTCACCAGGCACTTACCTTGGAGGTAAGCAATGGCTGCTAATGGGAATGAGAGGCAGAAGAAGTCGGCATTTAGCTAACACTTCCACTTCCACTTCTAACGTTTCCTACTGGAACATGCCAATGGCTGCTAATGGGGAATGAGAGACAGAAGAATTCGGCTTTTAGTTAACGCGCACGCTGCGAATTTTTTATTGTTCAACAACGCACAGGAATAATCTCCCACCGGCACCACCTTGGAGGTCAAGATCTGGTACTAGCGTTACGACTGGTTACGCACTACTATGACTACGAGGGACGAACGGGTGCCGCCTTAAGGAGCTTCGCCCCTAAAAAAAATCTATCGTCGCTGCGGTATGAAGCAGTATGACTACCAGAACTAACCTAGCAAAGTAATGACAGACTTTCGTTCATATTGTCCGCCAGATAGTTTCCGTGCCCTCTGGCTTGTTCGATGTCGTGCCACTCCTCTTGTAGTCTTCCTGCCGACGACGTCACCATCGACGCCCTCTGGTGACGAAATAATCGAGCCATCATTGCGTCGTCGTGCCGATCAAGCAAAGTTTTGTCGCACGTTCCATGAGCGCTCCGTGCTGTTATGCCGCAATCCAAAACCACGGCGCAATCTGGAAAGTAATGACAGTCTTTTGTTCATACTGTCCGCCAGATAGTAGCTGTGCAATTTGCCGTACAATGCGTTTGCCGTACGATGCTGTTGAAGGCTTAGTTTATTACCTTAGAGAACACTTCAACCACAGACAATTTGAAACAACTCTGTAAAGCAGTGTTTGCTTACGCTTAATTGAGCAACATTTGCCCTGTGGAAGGCATAGTTTGTCACCTTTGTGAACATTTCAACCATAGACACCTTGAAAGTATTCTATAAAACTGTTCTCGCTTGCCATTCAACGAGCGACTGTGTCCACACAATGCTGTTGAAGCCATAGTTTATCACCTAATAGAACACTTCTATCATACACAGATTTGCCTTACAGTGCTCTTATGCTATGGCTTTATCGCCTCAGAGAACGTCTGCACCATATGCGACTTGCAACAATTCTGTAAACAGGTGCTTGTATGCCTACTAACGGGCAAGCCTTTCTCTACAATGCTGTTGAAGCCATAGTTTATCACGTTATAGAACACTCCAACCATAGGGAACGTGTAAGAATACTATGAAGCAGTGCTTGCTTGCCATTCAATAAGCAACGATTGCCTTACAATGCAGTTGAAGACACAGTTTATCAACCAAGAGAACATTTGTACCGTAAACAACTTGCGAGAATTTTTTAAAGCAGTGCTTGGTAGCCTGCTAATGAGGAAGACTTTCCCTACATAGCTGGTGAGGCCATAGTTTATCACCTGACAGAACCCTTCTATATACCGAACTTGTAAGAATTCTATCAAGTAGTCTGTGCTTGCCAATAAATCAGCAAAACTTGCCGTACAATGCTGTTGAAGCCATGGTTTATTACCTTAGAGAATGCTTCAACCATTGACAACTTCAAAATTCTAAAAGAGTGTTCGCTCTCCAATTAATGAAGAAGAGTTTGCCTACAATTATGGTAAAGCCATAGTTTATCAAAGCTGTAACTGGGGCTAATTAATACGGGATCATAAAGTAGATGGGCTGTGCGAAATGCGCAAACGAGAAAACAAGAAGAGGACAGGACTAGTGGTGCGCAACACCAGTCCTGTCCTCGTGTTACGTTTCTCGTTTGTGCATTTCTCTCAGCGAATCTGCATTACAACATAGTTTATTACCTTAGAGAAGGTTTCTGCAATAGACAACATGTAACGATACTTTAATGTAGCGCGTTATTGCCACTAATTGAGCAACAGTTGTTCCACAATGCAGTTGAAGCCATAGTTTATCACCTTAGCTGGCAAGCTAGTATACGAAAGCTTGCAGTGAACACAAAGATTGCGCCAGTATCAATCAAACATCATCAAGACAAAAGGGGTTTGTGGAGTTATGCCGCCGCCGTAGTTCCAACGGATACCAACGGCACAGAACCGCCGCGAAGCGAATAATAAAGACTTCGGAGCAGCACAGTCTATATCAGGACAAAATTGTGGTACGCTCGTTCCTTATAAATGTACGGTGCTTGCAGCAATTGTGTAGCGCGCGCACAGGATTTCGTAAAGCATCGTTTATGCAAGTTGACGGAGCCGAAATATAACCTCTCACACCGGGTAAATAATGAGGGGGTGAACATATCGCACTTTCTATGGTTTGGGCAAGTATTTTGGCCTAGTATCCACTTCAGCGCAGTTCATGAAGTCATCCAGTGAATGGTGCATGGCCGTACGTCCGCACGTCCGTTTTGTTCCTATGTTAACAAATCGGTTGAGCCTCCTTCCGGCGCCATCTTGAGTTGCACAGCGCGCCGCGTGTAGTTCGTGGGCATTTCGTGAAATGTATGTTTGCACTAGCATCCATTCTTTGTGCTCTTAGATGAATTACGTAGTTGCAGCAAGAGCATCACTACACGGCCTAGTATCTAGCACAACCCAAAGAAATCTTTCAAGCAGTCGGCCGGTTTCTATGCTGTGTGAATTACACGCAAGTCTTCAGGCTGACTGCCTAAGCGGCGGTTCCGCCACTCTACGCTGTTGCGACGAAGAGTTGTATGGTTTAAACAGGCCTTTGCCGTAGACACGTTCGACACCAAGTGCACTGCAGTCACATATTTCAAGCAGTAGAAAGCTACACATACGCCTAAAATTTTTATAGTTTAGGCAGATTTTATTCATGGTTTATATGTCTGAAAAATTCGCCATCCTCTATGTGTCCTTAGGAGAAATGAGCTGCTCGTGTAGAAATATATAGCACTACACGTTTTAGTATCTGCTATAGATCACGCCAAGATTGCAACCAAGTCATATTATTAGGGGATTTCAAGGAGTATTCAAACGTCTGAAGTAAGCGCCATCGCGTATCTGCCATTTCCATAAACGTCGTTGCTATGAGGGAAAATCGAACTACACATTCTAGCGTCTTATAAAACGCGCACGAACCTTCAAACAGTGCTCCGTTGCGGATGCTATGCCAATCCCATGCAGGTCCTTACACTGCAGAGGAAGGGACGGCGTCGATGTTACGATGAGCACTAAGATGAGACTGATGGGCAGTTGCGGCCGATGCTTGGCCGAGTAAAGCCGATTACATTGGTGTCTTAGTCTCGTCCCTAAGAGGTTCTCGATGAGCTGCATGCTGCTCAGAATCCCACAAACCTTAGGACGAAAAAGTCATTGCTGGAACAGAACAGACAAGTTCTAGTATCTCGTGTATCTCACGTGATGATTTGTAGCAGTTGTGTGATGCGAATGCTTTGGGAATTCTATGCAAGCCTGCACGCTCACAAAGTGCTGGTTACGCAGCTGTCCGCTGTTGCGAATGCCAGCTGCAATAGTTTTAATGAAGGCTTTGTTGTAAAACAAACTTACCCAGAAGGTGCTGCAGCAGTGGATTTCAAGCAGTAGATAAGAACACAGACGCCTAGAGTTCATATAAATCAGACAATTTAAAAGAATATACCTGAACTAACCGACATTCTGTATGTGCCCTTAAGGCAGAGGAGGACTTACTGCGACGCACTATCGTACTAAGCGTTCTAATATCTCATATAGCATGCACCATGTTTTGGAGCAGTGCTCCGGTGCAAATAGTGTGAATTATATGCAAGTGTTTACGGTGACCTACTAAGCTGTGCTTCCAACACTTATCGTTGGTGCGGCGATAATATTCACGGTTTAAACACGCCTTTATTGTCCAGGAATACGATACCAACTTAACAGCATCCACGCATTTCAAGAACATCAAGAGCTGCGCTCTGGCGCGAATGCTGTGACAATCCGATGCATCTCCTCGCGCTGTCAGGGTAATTTTGGGTCCAGCACGTCATGTTGTTGCGATGACCAGCTGCATGGTCGAAACAAGCACTTGTCGATTAAAAACTCGGTACAAAAAATAATGCAGCCCTCTATACATATATCTCAAGCAGTAGTGAGAACAGGCACACCTACACTTCATATGAGTTAGGATTGCGTAAATGGTGAACAATGTCTGAAAAAAGCCGCCATTCTGTACGTACCTTTAGGAGGAATAACTCGCTCCTGTTGCAGAATATCGCACTACAATTGTAGTCGCTCCTGTAGGTCACACAATGATTCGAAGTTGTGCTCTGGTGCAAATGGTGTGACAATGCCATGTACGTCCTCGTGCTGACGGAGTAATTGGCGGTTCCAACACGTCCAGCTGCATGTTTTAAAGGAGCATTTGACGATCAAAATTCGATACGAAGGGTACTGCAGCCCCGTATCTCAAGCAGTAGATGAGAACTCAGGCGTCTATATTCATCAATGCTGGGCAGTATCGAATATACATGTATCTTCGATGCAATCTTAGGTACTCTTTGGCTATCTTCTATCGGTGTCGCGATACGTCTCGCATCGCGTGTGTCAGTATCTGTATTTCCGTTATATTAAATAATGTATCGTGTGTCGTAAGATACAAGATACTGCTATTGCAAGACCACTGTGCGAAACAATAACCACTGGCTGAACTAGGCTTCTCAAGCTGATTCTGCTGCAACAAAGCCACCAATAAAACTAAAGCCAGCGAAACTTTATCTTTTCGCCAGAGTCTCGCAATCTGTGAGCGGCAGGTCCAGCTCGGACTAAACAAGGTGTCCCAGTGGGCAGACAACAACGGGTTCAGGTTAAACCCACAAAAGAGCACCTGTGTTCTCTTCTCTAGAAAGAAAGGCATCCATCCAAATCCAGAAATTGACCTGCATGGCCAGCGGTTGCCAATAGAGGTGGAGCATAAGTTTCTAGGCGTAATTATGGACTCTAAACTCACCTTCATATCACACATTAAGTATACAAAAGACAAGTGCATGAAGACTATGAATATCCTAAAACTGCTGTCACGTACCTCCTGGGGCAGTGACAGGAAATGCCTGATGAACCTGTATAAAAGCCTCATTAGAACACGCCTAGATTACGGTGCCGTTGTCTATCAGTCTGCGACACCAAGCGCCTTGAAGATGCTTGACCCTGTCCACCATTTAGGCATTCGCCTTTCTACGGGCGCTTTTCGCACGAGCCCCGTGGAAAGCCTCTACGCTGAATCGAACGAGTGGTCGCTCCACCTGCAGAGATCCTACATGTCCTTCACATATTTTTAAAGGTGAACGCAAACGATGAACACCCCTCATACTCAACTGTCAATGACCTATCCAGTTCAGCCTTCTTTAACAATCGTCCTACGCTGAGACAGCCCTACTCACTTCGTGTGAGAGGCCTAGCTGAGGACATGGATATTCCACTTCTTGAACACCACGTGACTGCTCCTGCTGCACAGCTACCGCCGTGGCAGTGGCAGCTTATACACTGTGATTTGTCCTTTGTAGAAGTCACGAAACGTGCCCCTGCTGCACACATTCACATGCATTTCCGTGAGCTACAGCACAAATACAGTTATCCTGAATTCTTTACAGATGCTTCAAAGTCCCAGTTTGGTGTGTCCTACGCAGCGATCGGTCCATCCTTTTCGGATGCCGGTGTTCTGAACCCTAACACAAGCATCTTCACAGCAGAGGCTCATGCGGTATTGGCGGCTGTTAACCACATTAATAAATTGAAAATTTGTCGCGCAGTTATATACACAGATTCTTTAAGCGTCGTTAAAGCCCTTAAATACTTGAAGAAGAACAAAAATCCTGTTATCGCGTCGATCTACACAGTCCTATGTACCATCTATGCATTGAAACAGCACGTTGTTGTATGCTGGGTGCCAGGGCACCGCGAGATAGAAGGAAATGTACAGGCAGATAGACTGGCTGCATGTGTCCATACAAACGTAGCCGATGCAGCCATGGCTGTTCCTGTAATGGACTTAAAGCCTCTCCTAAGAAGAAGCCTCAGAGCATACTGGCAGCGCTTATGGGACACAAGAACACACAACAAACTTCACACTATCAAACCGCAGCTTGGAAACTGGCCACCCATAGGAAAGTCTCGTCAGACCGAAGTAATATTTTGTCGCCTGCGCATAGGACACACATACAACACACACTCATACCTGTTAACCGGCGGGACCCGCCAGCGTGTGTTAAGTGTGGTGATCCTTTGACAGTGCTTCATGTCCTGATTGAATGTCGTGAACTAGAAGGCCACCGGAAAAAGCATTTTCATTTGCCATCGCGACAGCATATTCCACTTCATCCTGCGATGTTTCTTGGTAACGAGCCGCTTTTTAACAACCAATCAGTTTTACAGTTTTGAAGGATGTCCAGTTACTTATCATATACCCAGGTCAGCCATAGCACTGCCTCTCGTGGGAGACGCCGCTGCTGCGGCAGAAATCTCTCAAAGCACTTGCCTCCCAGACCTTGAGTGTAAGGAGACGGGTGAGGCAGTAGTGCGTGATGACCTGACCGATGATCACGATGTCCATTAGCATTGTCGATCTCTTGCATCATTGCCATAGTTTTAGCCTTCGTATATTTTACGCAATTTACAGCGACTTATTTTAGGCCTCTTTACAGCCACGTTACATTAATCATGTGCATCCCGTTTGTCACTGCTGCCAAACACTCATAGTCATGGCGCTCTTTGGCCAACCATGGCCCTTGCGCCAATAAACTCCATCATCAATCAATCAATCGGCTGGATTTTGCCGTCGCCGTCGCCGTCATGCACCGTATATGTATAAGTATGTATATATATATATAAAAGCCCCAAAGAAAAATAATTCAGAAAAATGCTTCCGAAGTGCGGAATCGAACCAGGGACCTCTTGTTCCGCAGCGAGAGGCGCTATCCACTACGCCACGAAACGCAGATCCTCCACGTAGCTAACGGCGAGCGTTATATACATACCCTTTACCGCTGGACGGACTCACAGACGGCAGGCGATAATAAGCTTTCTTCATTACCAGCGAGATGGCGCTAGCAGCGCGACGGGTGCATTTAAAAGTCGTCGTCGAGCTCGCTCGCTTCTTATATTTGCGCAGCGAGAACATTGCCCTTCCGTTGTCTGCTCGCGCGGTTTTCTCGCGGTGAGGGGAAGAGGAATGTTTCACGCTTTCGCCGTGATGTCCGCGCTCATGTTACCGAGCGTACGAAAGTCACTCGAGCTGAAGGGACGCCGCTAAACGAACAAACAGAAGATGAGCGCGAACTATCAAGTGTCACAGCTCGACAGTTGAAGCACGCTAGTTTACTTCGCTGCTTCGGCCGCCTTTGCAACAGGAACGCTGTTCAAACTGAGAGTATCCATTGGCGAGCCTCACTTCGTATAGCATTAATTTTTTTATTGCGATAGCAATTATATGGACAGTCTTGGCTGGAAAATGTCCGTCCCCGTCATTCACCGTATATGTATAAGTATGTATATATATAGAAAAGCCACAAAGAAAAATAATTCAGAAATTCTTTCCGATGCGCGGATTCGAACGGGCGACCTCTCGCTTTGCAGCCCGCCGCGTTAGACGTTAGGCCACGACAGCACCGTCTTTCAGCCTGCTAACGGCGAGCTATTTATATACACCATGTAATTCAGCATGCTTTCTTAGTGGCCACATAGATGGCACGACGTGCGCGTGTGTGGCACGCTTTGAAGATCCTCGCCCCGCTCCTGCGAACGCTGTTGCTCTTAGCTCTACAGGGCGTGGTCGCTTTCGTGCGCTTATCTCGAGGAAAGAAGGGGGCGTCCGGTGGGGTGCTTCGCTTCGCTCGCTGCAGCGGCTGCGTTTGCGAAAGGAGCGCGCTGTTCAAATATAAATAAGTAATTTGTCTTCAGGAGAACTAACTCGCTCATGCAGCAAAATATCGCGGTACATGATTTAGTGGCTCCTATAGGTCACAAAAAGCGTAGAACCTGTGCTCAGGTGCCAATGCTGTCTGAATTGCACGCATTGAGTTGCTCTGCCAAGTACATGGAAGTGCTGACGGTGACGGACGAAGGGCCAGCTCCGCATCTCTTCGATGTCCTAACGACCACTAGCAGACTCTTTGGGAATATTCCACAGTGCATTACACAATGTACAGAGTTCGTAATCGGGCTGCGTCATTCAGCGCTTTTGATTTTAGCGCCAAAGGTGTTGTGCGTATGAAGGTTAAGGGTGACATGAAATCTTGCAGCCGGGCTGCTGATAACTTAAGCATTTCACCGCCTCCGGAAGACGCCTCATGCCTGCCAAACGAATGGTGCAAAATTGTATTTGTACATAAACTACTGCCTGCTCAATACAAGTGTTTCACGGCTTCCAAACCGACATTCCTTTAGAAAATATTCCCTCAGAATACTAAGGTACGATTCTTGCGCTGCGTGACGCAACTCATCAGCAAACCTTCTTTCCTACAAGGACTCATTTCAGTGGTCTGACCATGTGGTCGTCAATCTTTTTGAGAGCTTTTTTGAGCTGGTCGGCATCGAAATGTTAGGCGAGAGTGTTGTTAATTGACCTTGCTGGAGAGCCATGTGGATAGAGCCTCACACTCACTATTCACGCAGGACATAATATTATAGTAACTTTCAGCATACGCTCCTGCATGCTCAGTGAACTTTCGTCAGTCCTAAGAAAGCACTGTGCATTTGTCGGAGAAAATATTTCGAAATGGACGCTATTCGCGAACTGGGCGGCGTTCGTCTTCATAAGAATTTTAAGAGTACTGGACATCTTTCTCAGGTGCATTTTCGATGGAGGCGAAATGCTAGAGGCCGCTCTACCTGAATTTAGGTGCGAAAATGTTCCAAAATCTGGGTGAGTTCGTGACTCTAAAACATTTACTCCGACTTAACGCAACAAAAACATAACAAAATTACATAGACGTTTCGCCACCTATGCGGGTTGCATCCTTAGTATACGCTGGCACCAACTGAGCGGAGGTTTTTTGTCAATTTTTCTGCGGCTTTGCCTGAAGGAAGCGTATTTCAGTTTCGCAAACGCCATTTAACAACAAATTGAACGTTGCCCTACGGGAAGTCCTGTCTCCGTGGCCGTGGCAAACCTAGTGATGAAGCACTTCGAAACGCTTGTGCTGGACTCACGGCGCTTTCAGGTGAAAATGTACCGTAGGTGTGTGGATGACACGTTCGTTATCCTGAAAAGGGCAAACATGGGGGCCTTCCACGAGGCGCTAAACAGTGTACACCACGTCATTTAGTTCACGTGAGAAACAGAGCCAATGTCTTGCCTTTTTTTTGGATGTGCTTGACGTAGGGCCGACAATGGCAGGGTGGAAACGAAAGTGTAGCGGAAGCAATGTTTCCTCGGAACTTTTTTGTCCTTTGAATCTCATCACGCGACCGAACACACATGGTCCGTCGTGATGACCTTGTTGTCACGTTGTGATGTGGTGTGCTCTAATCAGTTGCCCCGCAGGGGCGTCTGCGCAAGCAGGCGTTTGGTGTGTAGCGACACCACGGACCCGAGCTAACGGGGGGGTTTCGACCCCCTCCCACGCCTAGCCGTGCGTGGCTTTGCCGTGTCCGGGGAAAAGGGGATCCTGGGGGTTGAGCCGACGCCGGGTGATTGGACCATTAAGGCCCCCCGGTAGAGGCAACACACCCCTTTGGCCCCGGCTTCACGTAGACGGCACCCCTGGGCTGACCCACCCAGGGGAAACCGGCAGTCGCCTTTTCCTGTCTCTCTCTCTCGCCTCATCTTCGTCTTTCTCTATTACTTTTTAATCTTTCCTGTCCTCTCCTCTCTTCTATTCACTTCCAATTTTCCAGGCGGCGAGGGTTAACCTTGTGTATCATATCCAGTCTTGGGTATGAATATTTGGTTATAGCGACGGTGTATAGCTGGCGTCTGCAGGTTCTCGAAACCTGTAGCGCCCCCATGTTGGGCTCGGTGGTGGGTGGCTACCACCGTCGCCGAATTTCGAAACCATCCTATGGCAGACGCTTTCCCTCATCTTCCAGATCGGCCTGTAAAAAGAGGTCGCACCGAAGCACCTTTCCACTTTGAACTCCGTACCAACTATGACAACTTTCCTCGTTTCCACGTCTTGCACAGCGAAGGAACATCAAGCATGCGTAAACTGTCCCCATTCCTGGTGGCGAAATCTCTTGGAGAAGCTATTGGCAAAGAATACAAAGCATCCAAAATGAGCAGCGGAGATCTTCTAATTGAACTGAAAAAGAAAGAACAAATACAAAAGCTATATGATCTAGTAAGCATCGGCAACACTGATATCACAATTACCGCCCATCGTTCGCTGAACACCTGTAGGGGCGTTATCTCCGAAGAAGACTTCCTGAACCTCAGTGACGAGGAACTCCTTGAGGGTTTCCAAAATCAAAATGTCATAAAGGTTCAAAGAATAACAATGAGACGAAACAATGAACAACTCCCAACTAAACACCTCATCCTAACTTTTGGGACAAGCACTCTCCCCAGCTCTCTGGAAGCAGGATATCTTAAGATAAATGTCAGACCATACATACCGAACCCGAGGCGCTGCTTCAAGTGCCAAAGGTTCGGCCATGCATCACAATCATGCAGAGGCAAGGAGGCATGCGCCAAGTGCAGCGCCAATGGCCACTCAGCTGAGAAGTGTCAGGAATCCCCCTGCTGCGTGAACTGCAAAGGCGACCATCCAGCCTATTCTAGATCATGTCCTGTTTGGAAGAGAGAAAAAGACGTAATTGCGCTGACTGTCAAAGAGAAAATTTCATTTTTTGATGCAAGGAAGAGGCTTGGAGTCTTGCCTCAGAGAAGTTTTGCCAGCGTGGTGCGGCAGGGGGCAGCACCACAACAGCTTCAGGAGCATGCAGCGGTCACCACCCGCGGGCCCGTAGCAGCTCCACCTGCCCCCGTGGAGGTAGCAGCCAGTGCTGCTCCATCATCATCAAAGGCGAGCCCACAGACGCTGTCTGCACAGGGCCCGCGACTTAACCGAACACCAAGGCCCGAGACGCGCGTCTCCGGGCCAAGCCCTCGATCCTCCAGTGCCTCTGAGAAGGCTATGGAGGTCGATGGAAAAACCATGGCGTCATCGACGCCGAAAGACCAGCGTTCTTCGGAGCGCACTAAAAAAGAAAAAATCATCCTGAACACACAAAAAAAGGGACCGGTAACCTGAATGGTTACCGATCTCACTAGCAATAAATATCTGTCACCAACACAGGTCACCTTTATATTTTGACACCAACTGCTCATCTAAACCTGATCGCTTTAGTCTTTTCCTTTTTTCATCACTATGGCTTTTATCACACAATGGAATTGTAGAGGCCTCATCCACAATTTAGGTGACATTAGGCACATTATGAATACATACTCACCTGTAGCATTCTGTCTCCAGGAAACAAATCTGGGTCCAAAAAACACTAACTTCCTGAAAGGTTTTAGCGTATTTCGAAAAGACCGCGAACATGCCAACCGACTATCGGGAGGAGTCGCCATCGTAGTAAAAAGCGGCTTTCCCACCCGAGCCATCACATTAAACACCTCTTTTGAGGCTGTAGCAGTTAGGATTATCGCACACAAAACCCTCTCCATCTGCTCAATTTATATTCCCCCGCACGAGCATATAACTGTGCGAGAACTCGAGGATCTAACAGCGCAACTACCAGAACCATTTGTCTTAGCAGGGGATTTTAACGCTCACAGTACGCTATGGGGCAGTGAAAAAACAGACCAGAAAGGACAAATAATTGAAGATTTTATTTTGTCAAACAGCACATGTCTTCTAAACTCTGGCACACCAACATACTTCTCATCGAGTACTCGCAAGTTTAGTTGCCTCGATTTAGCATTTTGCTCGCCATCAATTTTTAACGATCTTAAATGGGAAGTCCTGGAATCTTCATACGGTAGCGACCACTTACCGGCAATAATAAAATTGCCATCGACACTCCCCACCCTCACCTCGAAACCACGCCGTTGGCTGATCAATCTTGCAGACTGGCCCCTATTTCAGGAGATTGCAAAACTAGAAGACATCTTTTCGCCAGAAATGAGCATTGATGACATAAACGATAAAATCACAGAAATCATAATAGCAGCCGCCGAAATAGCAGTACCGCGATCATCAAGTCGTGTCCGAAAAAAGCGAAATGCCTGGTGGACAAGGGAATGTAGCGAGTCAAAGAAACTACAAAATAAAGCCTGGGGCATCCTGAGGAGGTACCCCACTTACAGCAACCTCGTGAACTTCAAGCAGGCTAAAGCCAAAGCCCGATATATCCGGAGGCAGGCCGAAAAAACATCATGGCAGGAATACATATCCTCTATCAATAGCACAGTCACATCTAAAATAATATGGCAGCAGCTGAGAAAGTTCGGAGGCGACTATTCAGCCTATACCATACCCATTCTTACAAGTCCAGACACTCAAACAACAATACAAGAGCAGGCAGACATCTTAGGGCAACACTTTTACAACATCTCCAGCTCAGCCAACTACTCGGATACATTCCTGAAACACAAACAGTCTGCAGAAAAGCAGAAACTGCCCCTCACTGGTACTTCACATGAAGCTTACAATAAACCACTAACATTACAGGAACTAAAGATCGTACTCTCAAATGGCAAAAAAACGGCTGTGGGACCTGATCGCATACACTATTCCATGCTAGCACATCTCTCCGAAATATCCAAAGAAGCTTTACTGACATTTTTCAACATGATATGGCAATCTGGAAAAATGCCAGAACAATGGAAAAATGCAATAGTAGTTCCCTTTCTAAAAGCTGGTAAACCCCCTACATCGCCGAGCAGCTACAGGCCGATTGCCCTAACCAGCTGCTTGGCAAAAACATATGAGAGCATCATAAACTGCAGATTGTCTTTTATCCTATACTCAAGAGATCTGATAAACAAACATCAATGTGGATATAGAAAAGGTTGTTCAACTACTGATCATCTTGTCAGACTGGAGCATGAAATACGAGAGGCATTTCGATACAAGCAACACTGTCTCGCGGTTTTCTTCGACCTGGAGAAGGCCTATGATACCACGTGGAGATTCGGCATTCTTCAAGACCTCGCTAACCTAGGCATTCGTGGTAAAATGCTGAACTGCCTATCCGATTTCATGACTAACAGAACATTTCAGGTGCGGTTGGGCACGGCACTTTCACGCACATTTGTCCAGGAAAACGGCGTGCCTCAAGGCTGCATTCTTAGCACAACTCTATTTATAGTTAAAATGAATACTATTAACGAGGTCATACCACCCACAGTTATGTACTCTTTATATGTTGACGACCTCCAAATCGCTTCCCGTGCGTCGAGCCTATCAACCTGCGAGAGGCAACTTCAAGTTACCATAAATAAACTGGTGCTCTGGGCGGACAAAAATGGTTTCCGATTCTCATCACAGAAAACTGTCGCTGTTCTGTTTACGCTAAGAAGAGGATTACACCCTGACCCAGTTATGACATTAAACAGCATTGCAATTACGATAAAACATGAACACAAATTCCTAGGCGTCACATTCGACAAAAAACTGAATTTTGTGGCTCACATAAATGCACTGAAAATCAAGGCACACAAAGCGCTTAATATATTGAAAGTCTTATCGCATAAGCACTGGGGTTCCGATCGGATATGCCTACTGAGGATTTATCGTTCGGTAGTACGCAGTATTCTAGATTACGGGTGCGTTGTTTACGGCTCGGCAAGAGAGTCATACATTCGGCGCCTGGACCCCGTACACAATCTCGGTCTGCGTCTATCCAATGGCGCCTATAGAACATCCCCTGTGCAGAGTTTATACGTAGACTGCAATGAACCTCCGCTAAGCCAGCGTCGAGTATTTTTAACCGTCTCATATGTTTTAAGAATCAGGTCACTACCTCAACACATATGCCATGACATTACCACGAATTGCTACTCACGCTTACACTACTCTAACAAACCACACTCCATCAAACCACTCATTCTACGTTTCGAAGAGCACTGCCAGGCATATGACATTTCTAAAGATGCTCTAAATATCACCACGAAACCGCCGAGACTGCCGCCGTGGTCGGATCTGACGCAGCTTTGTGATCTTTCACTGGCTCGCCTGAAGAAAAAAGACACCGCACAAGAGCACCTAACTCAGGAATTCCGCGCACTTCAGGATAAATACAAAGATTATACCGAGGTATACACGGATGGCTCGAAAACTAAAAACCACGTCGGAGTCGGAGTTGTGATGGAGGAAAGCGCTATCAGCGTTAGAGTGCCTCATATCATGTCCATTTTCAGCGCCGAAGTCTACGCCCTACGGGAAGCAGTGCAAAAAATCATCACAGGTAAACACAAAAAGCAGTCATATACACTGATTCATTAAGTGCACTACAAGCGCTAAATCTAAAATCTGAGTGTGAACCGTTAATTGGTGATATTTTAAACATGATTGTTTTAAACAGTATTGGCGTGACCATCCGTTTTTGCTGGGTCCCAAGTCACGTAGGGATCCCAGGCAATGAAAAGGCAGACGAATGTGCATCTCTAGCAGCACAAAAAGCCATTAAAAACATAAATATTCCCTACAAAGATAGCCAGCGTGCTATCCGCTTAGCGGTGTTATCAAAATGGCAGCAACAGTGGGACTCCTGTACAACTAATAAGCTTCATCTGGTGAAGCCCACAATAGGCGAATGGAAGACGTGCCATCATCAACAACGGTTCATTGAGGTTATTCTATGCAGACTTCGAATTGGGCACACTCACCTCACACACAACTTTTTGCTTAGAAAGGAAGACATGCCGCAATGTGAAAAATGCCAGCAGCCATTAACAGTTGTACATATCCTTATCACGTGCCCATATGGCGAAACAGAAAGGAAAAAGTACTTCAGAGAACTATACAAACATCAGATACCTATGCACCCGAGTCTAATTCTAGGAGATGATGCACTGGTTCCCCTGTCAAATGTCATCGATTTCCTAAAAGACAGCGGCTTCTTACATAGGCTTTAGAATTACATATAATGTCCTGACTACTACAAAACACCCTGTGTCTGGCGCAGCTTAGCCTCAGTTGCTTTTGCGCCATTAAACCCAATTTAACTAACTAACTAATCAGTTGCGGCTACATGATGCGGAAAACGTGGTTGGTGCGCTGGAACGATGGCATTGTCCCCAGACGTTTATTAACGACAGCCATAAGCGCACGCGAAAAGGAACGTGGAGTGCGCCACGCCAAAAGACATCGTCCCTAGTGTCTATTCCGCACGTCCAAGGTATATCCGTCTCTCTTCGGAGAGCCTTGGCGCCGCTGGGCATTGAAACCGCTCTAAAGCCTTATTACACCTTGGGACACGGGTTCGCTAATCCCAAAGACCCCCCGCAGGGGCGTCTGTGGAAGCAGGCGTTTGGTGTGTAGCGACACCACGGACCCGAGCTAACGGGGGGGTTTCGACCCCCTCCCACGCCTCGCCGTGCGTGGCTTTGCCGTGTCCGGGGAAAAGGGGATCCTGGGGGTTGAGCCGACGCCGGGTGATTGGACCTTTAAGGCCCCCCGGCAGAGGCAACACACCCCTTTGGCCCTGGCTTCACGTAGACGGCACCCCTGGGCTGACCCACCCAGGGGAAATCGGCAGTCGCCTTTTCCTATCTCTCTCCCACATCTTCGTCTTTCTCTCTCACTGTTCATCTTTCCTGTCCTCTCCTCTCTTCAATTAACTTCCGTTTTTCCTGGCGGCAAGGGTTAACCTTGTGCAAATAGCCAACCTTGGTCTAGACGCATTAGGTTATAGCAATGATGTACGGCTGACGCGTGCAAGTAATCCTAAACTCGTACCGTCCCCTCGTTGGGCTCCGTGTGGGTGGCCGCCATCGTTGCCGAAAGAATCTACATGTCATGCATGAAGCGTTTCCCTTGCTAGCTGATCGCACCGCCACCAAAGCGGGCGCGCCACCCGAGCCTCTGTCCAACTTCCTCTTTCAAGCAGAATGGAGTCTTTCCCCGCTATCATGTATTACTAGCAACAGACCTGAGAAGCCAGGTAAGAGCGATTTCCTCAATTCCTCGTGGCGAATTCACTTGACACAACACAATCGGACAGGGATATAAAGCGAGCAAAATGGCAAGCGGCGAACCTCCTCTTGAGCTTGTGTGAACAAGGCACAATATGAAAACTTGCTAACCATTTAGAGGCTTTTGCTGACACATCAGTAACAGTAACGCCCCACCGATCTTTGAAACTGTCCGAGGCGTAGTCTCTGAAACTGACTTGCTGAACTTTCAGAAGCCGGCTTTGGATGGTTGGAAGGACCAGAATGTCATCACTGTAGAAAGAATAAAGACTCAGACGAGAGAACACCGAAATACCAAACAAAGCATCTAATCATAACTTTTGCCTCAAGCACCCTGCCAGAAACCCTCGAAACGGGCTACACAAAAACCCGAGTAAGACCCTATATTCCAAACCCGCGCCGATGCTTCAAATGTCAGAAGTATGGCCACGGCTCTCAAAGCTGTCGAGGCCACCTTACCTGTGCAAAGTGTGGAGAGAAAGACCACTCTTCGGAAAACTGCTCTGGCAAAGCCCACTGCATAAACTGTGATGGCGATCATCCTGCATATTCTCGATCCTGTGAAACCTGGAAGAAAGAAAAAGAAATAATCACCTTGAAAATAAGAGAAAACATATCGTATAAAGATGCCAGAAGAAGGTGCTCCATTTTTCATAAAGGAAGCTTTGCTGATGCGGCGCGTAAGGGGGCAGCGTCGAACCAGCCTGCGTCACTCCCACGACCCGCCTGTAGCGAGCCGCTGGCTGTGGCGCCCGCCCCCGTGGTGGCAGTAGCTAAGGCTGCTCCACCGACTCAGTCACAGAGTCCCGCGACTCCAGGTTCGTCGGGCCTCAAGACCACGCCTCGCGAGGCTAGGTCTGAAGCACGGACTGTCAGCCTGCGTGCGCGGGCGTCCAGCGCCTCGCGGGAGGCAATGGACACAACGCCGGCACCTCTGGTGCCTAAAGACCGGCGCAGCTCTATCGAGCGCGCCCCGAAAGGGAAGCAGAAAATCCAGTGTCCAGAAAAGGACTCTTGATAACCCAATGTTCTCCAGTAGACGCAGAACACCCTCCTTTATTCTGTCATCATGGTCACACAGATAATGCAATGGAACGTGAGAGGACTTATTCACAATCTCGATGACATAACTGAACTACTCTGCAACCATAAGCCTAAGGTGTTCTGTGTCCAGGAGACACATCTAAATCCGAAACAATTTAACTTTCTACGACAGTTCGCTATTTTCCGCAAAGACCGTGACAATGCTAATGCCTCGGCCGGTGGGGTGGCGATTATTGTAGACAGGTCTGTTGCCTGCCAACAGATCACACTTCAAACCGAGCTTGAAGCAGTCTCAATACGAGGGATTCTCTTCAATCGATTAATTACTATCTGTTCAATATATCTCCCACCAAACTGTCAAGTGAGCAAGACAGAATTTTCCAGTTTAATTAACCAGCTTCCGGAACCGTACATTCTAGCCGGTGACTTTAACGCCCACAACAGCCTGTGGGGAGACTCCCGCTGCGACGGAAGAGGCAGATTGATAGAAAACTTCCTAGTTAGTTCCGGTGCCTGTCTCTTTAATAAAAAGGAACCGACCTACTACAGTACGCAGCATAACTCTTACTCCTCAATAGACTTGACAATTGGTTCTGCAACACTTTTTCCACATCTAGAATGGGATGTGATCAGAAATCCGTATGGAAGTGACCACTTCCCTGCAGTGTTAAAATTAAGGGAGGAACAAAGCTCTCTGCCACAGTTTCCTCGATGGAAGCTAGCGTCGGCTGACTGGAAGGGTTTTAAGGAATCATCTCGCTTGTCTCAAGATTTCTTGAAGAATTTAAACATAGATGACGCAGTCACCTATTTTACTGCTTTTATCATTGACTCTGCACAAATGTTCATCCCCGAAACAAATGGTTATTCATCCAAAAGACGTGTTCCCTGGTGGAATGAAGACTGCAGAAAGGCGCGAAAGAAGCAAAATAAGGCTTGGGGCATACTACGCCGTTATCCGAACGCTGAAAATCTCGTTGAATTTAAACAGGCTAAATCACAAGGAAGACGTACCCGACGGCAAGCCAGGAGACAAAGCTGGGAGAAATTTATCTCTGGCATAAATTCGTATACAAAGGAAAGAAAGGTATGGAATGGGCTGAGAAGGCTGAAGGGACAGGAAACTTATCCGTTGCCCTTGGTAGGTGAGCAAGGAAACAGTTTGGAAGAGCAGGCAGATGCCCTTGGTGCTCATTTTGAGAGCATTTCTAGTTCCATGCACTACACCGAATCATTCCGAAAATACAAAGAAACCGAGGAATGCAAGGCACTCAACCGCAACTGCCAGCAAAATGAGCCATATAACCGTCCTTTTAACATGGCCGAGCTGAGAGCTGCATTAAATACATGCAAAAGCTCCGCACCGGGAGCTGACAGAGTCGTATACGACATGATTAAAAACCTCCATGCAGACACTCAGATGACACTTCTTGCGCTACTTAACAATATTTGGGCCACCGGATATCTTCCTGCCGCATGGAAAGAGGCTATCATTGTCCCCATTTTAAAACAGGGCAAAGACCCATCTGTATTAACAAGCTACCGCCCGATAGCGCTCACCAGTTGCTTATGCAAGCTATTTGAAAAAATGATAAATCGCCGTCTGTTGCATTATCTTGAATCGAACAATCTGCTTGATCCACACCAGTGTGGCTTCAGAGAGAGTCGTTCAACAACCGACCACCTTGTTCGCATTGAGGCTAACATACGCGATGCATTTGTTCATAAGCAGTACTTCTTGGCAGTGTTCCTTGACCTCGAAAAGGCATATGACACCACGTGGCGCTTCGGAATTCTGCAGGACCTGTCGGCAATTGGTATCCGTGGTAATATGTTAAACGTTATCGAAAGCTACTTAAGCAACCGTACATTCAGAGTAAGAATTGGCAACGTGTTATCTAAGCCATATGTGCAGGAGACTGGGGTACCACAAGGTGGAGTACTAAGTTGTACGCTCTTTATTGTAAAAATGAACTCCCTGCGCAATTTTATCCCACATAACATGTTTTATTCCATATATGTGGATGATGTGCAAATAGCGTTTAAGTCATGTAATATCGCTATCTGTGAACGACATATCCAACTGGGCCTCAATAAAGTCTCAAAATGGGCTAATCAAAACGGGTTTAAGCTTAACCCCCAGAAAAGCTCTTGCGTCCTTTTTACAAGGAAGAGGGGACTAGTTCCAGAGCCTCACATTGAGCTTACGGGCAGTTACTACCTGTGAGCACAGAACACAAATTTTTAGGTCTAATACTAGACTCAAAACTCACCTTCCTTCCCCACATTAAGTACCTTAAAGCTAAATGTCTAAAAACTATGAATATAATCAAAATACTTTCACACACGACATGGGGCAGTGACAGAAAGTGTCTACTGAATCTACACAAAAGCCTTGTAAGATCACGTTTGGACTACGGTAGCATTGTGTATGCCTCTGTGGCACCAAGCGCCCTGAAGGTATTAGATCCGGTCCATCATCTGGGCATCCGCCTTGCCACCGGTGCTTTTAGGACTAGTCCTGTCCAAAGTCTCTATGTTGAATCCAACGAATGGTCACTCAATTTCCAGAGGCAATACCTTAGCGTTGCATACTTTTGGAAGGTGAATGCAAATATATATCATCCTTATCGCTCTGTCATTAATGACACTGCATGCGCGGCCCTTTTTCATAACCGCACTACAGCTAGAGAGCCCTTCTCATTGCGCGTGAGGAGGTTCTGTGAAGACATGGATGTCCCACTTTTTACGCATGCGCTAATGGCACCAGCGAACCCTCTACCGCCCTGGTCATGGCAAGAGATAGACTGCGATATGACATTTGTCGAAGTTTCGAAACATGCCCCAGAGGCGCATATCCACATGCATTTCCTTGAACTTAAAGAGAAATATGCTTGCCCAGCATTTTACACTGACGCGTCCAAGTCGCATGCCGGTGTAGCATATGCAGCGATTGGCCCGTCATATTCACAATCGGGAGTTATGCACGCGGAAACGAGCATCTTTACAGCAGAGGCCTTCGCTCTTTTAACTGCCGCAAAGCACATAAAAAGCCTTGAGTTAAAAAAGGCAGTGATATTTACTGACTCTCTAAGCGTAGTTAAAGCCTTAGTAAAAGTCCAAAAGCACAAAAATGCAGTAGTTCACAATCTGTACTCTGTTTTATGCGGCATGTACGTGTTAAACCAGCGCGTCACTCTGTGTTGGGTGCCGGGCCACAGGGGGATTGAAGGAAACGTCCTTGCCGACGAACTTGCTACATCAACAGGGATGAAAGGTGGCAACACTTCCTTAGCGGTGCCTGTTACAGATTTGAAACCACTCCTTCGCAGTAAACTTAGAAGCTGTTGGCAGAACGTGTGGGACAGAGAAACATCAAACAAACTTCACCTAATTAAACCCTATTTAGGTAACTGGCCATCAACGACGAAGTCCGTAGACGTGAGGTCTTGATCTGCCGCTTAAGAATAGGTCATACCTATACTACCCATAACTACTTGCTGACTGGTGAGGACCCTCCCACCTGCAATAAATGTGGTCAAGAGCTTACAGTTCTTCACGCTCTCCTAGAGTGTCGGCAAGCTGAACCTGAAAGAAAAAAGTATTTTCAGCAGGCTTACCGAGAAAACATTCCCTTGCCCCCAGCAATGTTCCTCGGAAGAGATCCAATATTTGACACAGACACAGTCCTGAATTTTGTTGACAGAACTACCACACTGCATATTATTATTGCTAAAAATACGTAGCACGGCCTACCTTGAGAGGCCGCTGCTGCGATGATTGTACACCTTATAGCACGTACTCGTCGCCCTTGTCTCCAAGGACCCTGACGAGGTATGAAGTGCTACCTTCATACGAATCTCCTTTGATAAGTTCACTTATGCATACCATACCAGCACACTCATTGTATGTCTCAGAAATCATAACATTCTTTTAACAGCTATTCATGTCTTACGCACTTTACAGCAAACGTTTTTAGGCCCATATACAGCCAACGTTACACACTGCCATTGTCATTGACCGCATCATCTCCTACACATCAAATACCTTTTGGCGCTCTTTGGCCATCATCGGCCCTTGCGCCACAAAACAACACATATCATCATCATCAGCTACTGTTCTGCTACATGCAACATTTTATCTATTATGGACTGTATCATCACTGCCCGCGATACCAACATACTATCATCTGACATTCCTTGCACATATTTCATGTCATTGTCATAATTTTATTATGTATATATATTTTACACATATTAAGTGCACTTCATTTTAGGCCCTTTACAGCCATGTTACACTTACTCACACTCATTGATCAAACCGACGCATTTACATGCTACATTGCTTTGGCGCTCTATGGCCATTGTAGCCTTTGCGCCACAAAACCATAATAATAATAATAATAATAATCCGCTTAAATCCACAAAAGAGCACATGTGTTCTCTTTTCTAGAAAGAGAGGCCTCCACCCAAATCCCGAAATTGACCTGCATGGTCAGCGCTTACCTGTAGAGGTGGAGCATAAGTTTCTAGGCGTCATTCTGGACTCTAAACTCACCTTTATAGCACACATCAAATACATAAAAAATAAGTGCATGAAGACTATGAATATCCTAAAAGTGTTGTCGCGCACTTCATGGGGCAGTGACAGGAAATGCCTAATGAACCTGTATAAAAGCCTCATTCGAACGCGCCTAGACTACGGGGCCGTTGTTATCAGTCTGCAACACAGAGCGCCTTGAAGATCCTTGACCCTATCCACCATTTGGGCATCCGTCTCTCTACGGGCGCTTTTCGAACGAGCCCCGTAGAGAGCCTCTACGTTGAATCCAATGAGTGGTCGCTCCACCTGCAGAGATCCTACATATCGTTCACATATTTTCTCAAGGCGCACGCAAACAACGAACACCCCTCACACTCTACTGTCAATGATTTGTCTAGCTCTACACTTTTTGACAATCGTCCTTCAGTGAGACAGCCCTATTCACTTCGTGTGAGGGGCCTAGCTCAGGAAACGGGTGTGCCACTTCTTGAACACTGTCTAATGGCTCCCGCTGCACAACTCCCGCCGTGGCAGTGGCAGCGTATTGACTGCGATATATCTTTCGCGGTAGTTACAAAACACGCGCCTATTACACATATCCGTGCATACTTCCTCGAACTACAACACAAATACACTTGTCCAGAATTTTTTACAGACGCCTCAAAGTCCAATAGTTCTGTGTCTTATGCAGCCGTTGGTCCATCCTTTTCGGATTCCGGCATTCTGCACCCTGATTCAAGTATCTTCACGGCAGAAGCTTACGCGATATTGGCGGCCGTTAAACACATTAAACAATTAAACTACAAAAGGCAGTTATATACACCGATTCCCTAAGCGTGGTAACAGCCCTCAAAACTCTCAAAAAACACAAAAACCCAGTCCTCATCTCCCTCTACACACTCCTATGCACGGTCTACGCTCTCAAACAACGTGTCGTAGTGTGCTGGGTGCCCGGGCACCACGAGATCCAAGGCAACGTGTTGGCGGACCAGCTAGCTGCATCCGCCCACGAAAACAGTCCTAATACATCGATAGCCGTCCCTGCACTAGATCGAAAACCCCTCCTCAAAAGAAAGCTCAGGGCCTTTGGCAGAATACATGGGATAGGCACAACAAAATAAGCTACACGTCATCAAGCCGCGTCTTGGCATTTGGTCACCGGTATCAAAGTCACGTCACACAGAAGTCACACTTTGCAGAATTAGAATAGGGCATACACACAGTACACACGCACACCTTCTGTCCGGTGGTGACCCACCCATGTGTGAAAAATGCGGCGCGCCACTTACTGTCCTGCACATCCTGCTTCAATGCACGCATCTAGAAGATATTAGAGAAAAACATTTCCCATCATAACGCCAACATCTCCCACTTCACCCTTCAATGTTCTTAGGCAGGGAACCTATTTTAAACAAGACTCGCTCTTTCGTTATTTCAAAGATATACATAGTTTCAATGTTATCGACCCTGGCAACCACAGCACGGCTTCTCCACAGAGGGCGCTGCTGCGGTAGTTACTTCAAAAAAAAGCACTGGCCTCCCTGCCTTTGGCCTCAAAGGCCTTGAGGAGGTATTCGTGCTCACGACGTACGCTCATTGTTTTATCATCACGACCTCTTGTTATTCATTCTCTGTGCACATGTTTCACGTCACTCCCATGATTTTATTACTTATGTTTTTACCCGCCTTTAGCGCGAGGAATTTTAGGCTCCTATACAGCCACTTAACATAACCATTGTTCATTTTCCCTATCATGTCTTGGCGCTCTTTGGCCATCAATGGCCCTTGCGCCATTAAACAACACATATTATTAATACTGAGTCTCCTCCACAAGTTCCCAAATGGAACATTGACAAAGCCGATTGGGATGAGTTTCGTAAAGTTACTTGCTTAAGTTGGACTGATATGTATCGTTTAAGTATAGATGCAGCAGTAGATTATTTGACAGCTTTTCTCATCGATGCTGCAACTAAGTGCATCCCACAAACAACTGGACTGCCCGGCAAAAGACGTGTGCCGTGGTGGAACAAAGACTGTCGAAATGCGCGCCAAAAACAAAACAAAGCATGGCGGTTGCTTCGAGACTCTCTGACAGCCGAAAATCTTGACAATTTTAAAAAAATAAAGTCTCAAGGCAGGAGAACGCGCCGACAGGCAAGAAAGGAAAGTTGGCAGAGATTTTTGTCGGGCATCAATTCATATACACAGGAGGCGAAAGTCGGGAACATGGTTGGTAAGGTAGCAGGTCGACAAGCACATTCACTTCCTTTAGTTAACACACAAGGCAACAGCTTGGAAGACCAGGCGAACTTTTTAGGGGCACACTTCGAACAGGTGTCGAGTTCTTCGCACTATTCTGAAGCTTTCCAGCAATACAAAACAAGAATTGAAAAACAGAAACTGGAGCGTAAATCTACAAAACACGACGAAGCATACAATGAACCTTTCCGATTAGCTGAGCTACAGACATCGCTGAACTGCTGCAATAAATCCGCTCCAGGCTCCGACCGTGTTGTATATGAAATGTTGAAACACCTCCCGTCTGAAACCCAAAGAACACTCCTTTCCCTGTACCATGCGGTTTGGATTTCCGGCGAGATCCCCTCGGCCTGGAAGGAAGCCATTATTATTCCGATCCTAAAACAGGGCAAAGACCCGTCCTCTGTTGCGAGCTACAGGCCCATTGCACTAACAAGCTGCCTCTGTAAACTTTTTGAAAAGATGATAAACCGCCGACTTATACATTTCCTCGAAGTAAGCAAACCACTTGACCCATACCAGTGCGGTTTTCGAGAGGGTAGATCTACCTCTGACCACCTTATCCGTATCGAGGCACAAATTCGCGACGCTTTTGTCCACAAGCAATTCTTTCTTTCGGTGTTCCTCGATATGGAAAAGGCTTACGACACCACGTGGTGCTTTGGCATACTGCGAGACCTCTCACACTTAGGTGTCCGAGGAAAGATGCTAACCATAATCGAAAGCTATTTGTCCAATCGCATGTTCCGTGTTCGAGTGGGTAATGTCTTGTCCAGAATATTTGTCCAGGAAACTGGAGTGCCGCAAGGTGGTGTCCTGAGTTGCACACTTTTATTACAAAATGAATTCGCTACGTCTGTGCATCCCACGGAACATGTTTTATTGCACATATGTGGACCCCCGCAGGGGCGTCTGCACAAGCAGGCGTTTGGTGTGTAGCGACACCACGGACCCGAGCTAACGGGGGGGTTTCGACCCCCTCCCACGCCTAGCCGTGCGTGGCTTTGCCGTGTCCGGGGAAAAGGGGACCCTGGGGGTTGAGCCGACGCCGGGTGATTGGACCTTTAAGGCCCCCCGGCAGACGCAACACACCCCTTTGGCCCCGGCTTCACGTAGACGGCACCCCTGGGCTGACCCACCCAGGGGAAATCGGCAGTCGCCTTTTCCTGCCTCTCCCCTCACATCTTCGTCTTTTCTCTTACTTTAAATCTTTCCTGTCCTCTACTCTCTTCCATTGACTTCCGTGTTTCCTGGCGGCAAGGGTTAACCCTGTGTGGTTATCCTACCTTGGATACACCATATTCGGTTATAGTGGTGGCGTACAGCTGGCGCCTGCAGGGACTGTGCTTACAGACCCTGCAGCGTCCCCTTGTAGGACTCCATGGTGGGTGGCTGGCGCTGCTGCCGAAATATAAACATTTACATATGGCTAGTTCCTTCCCCTCACTCCCTGATCGCCCTCACAAAAGAGGGCGCACCGACGAAGTCTTCCAGTTTTTTGGTCACCCGAGAGTATCTTTCCCGCGATTCCACGTTATCCACGCTGACACACCCGGCAAACCAGTGCGAACACTTTCACCTTTTCTAGTTTCGAAGTCTTTGAGCGAAATCTTTGGCCCAGGACATAAAGTATCGAGAATGGCAAGTGGTGACCTCCTCTTGGAGCTCCGCGACCAGAAACAATATGAGAGACTCCCTAATCTAGCGAAATTTGGAGATACCAACTTAATAGTAACTCCACACCGAACCATGAATACCACCCGTGGCGTTCTTTCAGATGATGACTTGTTAGGGCTGACGGAGGCTGAACTCCTGGAGGGTTTCAGCGAACAGAAGTTTCAACGTGAAACGAATTAGGATAAGGCGTGATGGCAAAGACGTCCAGACTAAGCACCTGATACTTACTTTCAATTCAAGTGTACTGCCCGACTCCATCGAGGCTGGGTACATCAAGCTTCGAGTGAGGCCATATATACCAAACCCTCTCCGATGTTTCAAATGCCAGCGGTTCGGCCACAGTTCACAGAACTGCCGAGGCCGCCTAACTTGCGCCAAATGCAGTGCTGAAGAACACACATCTGATGCCTGTGAAAACTCTCCTCTCTGTGCGAACTGTAATGGGGAGCATGCCGCATACTCACGGTCATGCCCATGCTGGAAAAAAGAAAAGGAAATTGTCACAATTAAAGTAAAACAAAACATTTCATTTAAGGAGGCACGAAGGCAGGTGTCCTACCTACCAGAAACCAGCTTTGCCGAAGTGGCGCGTCAGGGGGCAGCGCCACGACGGCCTTCGGCGGCTGTCCGGCACACGCGTAGTGAGCCGGCGGTGACGCCACCCGCCCCCTCGGCGGTTGCAGCCAGTGCTGCTCCGCCATCCAAGAAGGACCCACCAACCTCCGGGTTGGGGGGCGCGAAGGTCTCGTCTTCTGAGGCGAGGCCCTCAAAACAAACGCAGCGCTCGCAAGAGCGCGTGTCCAGCGCCTCGCAAGATGCAATGGACACAACACCGAGCGTGAGGGCGCAGCCAGCGCCTAAGGATCGGCGCGACTCCGTCGACCGATCCAAAAAAGAAAAATCTCGAGTCACGGCCCCTGGAAAGGGTCCGTGAGCTAATTTTCCATCCTTGAGCACACAGCACAAAACACATCTAAAATGGACACACAGATCCTACAGTGGAATGTGAGAGGACTTCTCCATAATCTTGATGATATTAGAGAACTTCTTAATAAACATACCCCAAAGGTGCTGTGTGTTCAGGAAACACATCTCAAGTCCACACAAACACACTTTCTAAAGCAATATGCCATCTTCCGCAAAGACCGTGACGACGCTGCCGCCTCGTCGGGCGGTGTCGCTATAATAGTTGATAAAGGTGTTGCCCGTAAGCAATTAAACCTCCGAACTTCTCTTGAGGCAGTTGCTGTCCGAGCAGTGCTGTTCGGTAAGCTACTAACAATTACTTCTATTTACGTTCCTCCGTGCTATCAACTTTCGAAGACACAATTTCAAAGCTTCATTGATGAACTTCCTCCGCCATATATAGTCGTTGGTGATCTAAACGCACATAATCCCCTATGGGGCGACTCCCGTTTGGATGCTCGAGGACGCCTAATAGAACACTTTCTGTTTTCGTCAGGCGCATGTTTACTTAACAAAAAAGAACCAACGTATTATAGCACTACACACAACACATACTCTTCTATAGACCTAAGTATTGTCTCGAGTACACTAATTCCTTATCTGGAGTGGTCCGTTGTCAAGAACCCCTTTGGGAGTGACCACTTCCCGATTATGTTGAAGTTAACAAAAGAAGATACATGCTCGCCTGACCTTCCTCGTTGGAACACCAAGTCAGCCAACTGGAAACTGTTCCGAGAAAGCACATTTTTAGACGGAGATGACATTGGTGATTTTAATATAGACGATGCTCTGGCATACCTAACAGCTTTTATTATTGACGCTGCAGTGAAATGTATTAAGCAAACTAACGGAATGACTAATAAGCGTCGCATACCATGGTGGAACGACGATTGTCGGAAAGCGCGCAATAGTCAAAATAAAGCTTGGAGATTACTCCGAAATTACCCAACGGCTGAAAACCTCGTCAATTTCAAACAGGTTAAGTCACAAGCCAGAAGAACGCGTCGTCTTGCAAAGAAAGAAAGTTGGAATAGGTACATCTCCGGTATAAATTCTTACACCGACGAAACGAAGGTTTGGAATAGGGTAAACAAGTTAATGGGTCGGGAGTCACACCCCCTACCCTTGGTAAATAGCCGAGGTGAGAGCCTGGAGTATCAGGCGGACTGCCTAGGTGAACACTTTGAATATGTCTCAAGTGCATCACACTATACAGAAACGTTCTTAAGATTCAAAGAACGCGAAGAGCGGCAGCCCCTTAAATGTAAACGTCCATCTAGTGAGGCTTACAACTGCCCATTTACATTAGCTGAACTTAAGGCATCTCTTGCGTGCTGCAACAACTCGGCGCGAGGTGGCGATCGCATAATGTACGAAATGATCAAGTATCTTCACCCCGAAGCACTAAAAACACTCCTAACCCTCTACAATACCATGTGGGCAGCTGGGTATATTCCATTGTTATGGAAAGAAGCGATAGTCATCCCGGTACTTAAACAAGGCAAAGACCCGTCCTTAGCCGCCAGCTACAGGCCAATAGCGTTAACAAGCTGTCTATGCAAACTATATGAGAAAATGGTAAACCGGCGCTTAATTCACTTTCTAGAAAGTAACAGTATACTAGACCCCCTTCAGTGTGGTTTCAGAGAGGGGAGGTCGACAATAGACCACCTTGTTCGCATAGAGACATACATCAGAGATGCATTTATTCATAAGCAGGTTGTACTTTCGGTTTTCCTAGACTTAGAGAAAGCGTACGATACCACATGGCGATTCGGGATTCTACGCGATCTTGCCGCCATGGGCATCCATGGGAACATGTTAAACACAATTGAAAGTTATCTGTCTAACCGAACCTTTCGCGTAAAAGTGGGAAATGCTCTCTCTAGATCATTCACCCAAGAGACTGGTGTTCCGCAAGGGGGCGTGCTTAGTTGCACACTCTTTCTTGTAAAAATGAACTCTCTGCAGTCAGTAATTCCAAGCGCGATGTTTTATTCCGTGTATGTTGATGATGTGCAGATGAGTTTCAAATCATGCAATATGTCTATCTGCGAACGACAAGTGCAGCTTGGAATGAATAAATTCTCTAAATGGGCGGATGAGAATGGCTTTAAAATAAACACCCAGAAGAGTACTTGCGTACTTTTCTCCAACAAACGAGGGGTAATGCCACTACCAAGTATTGCGATCAAGGGAGACCAACTCTCTGTCAGCAGCGAGCATAAATTCCTGGGAACCACTTTAGATTCTAAGCTCACGTTTATACCCCATATTAAATATGTAAAAATGAAATGTCTGAAAGCGATGAACGTCCTAAGCTTCTATCACGTACAACATGGGGTAGTGATCGAAAGTGCCTCTTGAAGTTGTACAAAAGTCTTGTCTGGTCGCGCCTTGATTATGCCTCTATAATTTATCATTCCGCAACGCCAAGTGCATTAAAAATCCTAGACCCCGTCCACCATCTGGGCATCCGACTTGCAACCGGTGCTTTCAGGACAAGTCCGATCCAGAGCCTCTATGTAGAGTCGAATCAGTGGTCACTTCACCTACAGCGATCCTATAGTAGTTTCATATATTTTATAAAGTACGCGCAAACATCAAACATCCTTCTTATTCAACTATAAACGATATGACCGCTGCCACCCTCTTCCATAATCGACCCGCAGCGAGAAAGCCGTTCTCTTTGCGTGTGAGAAACTTAAGTGAGGAAATGGATGTTCCACTGCTAGAACTTTGTCCTATGCCCACAGCGAAACTTTTACCGCCGTGGCAGTGGCAGCTTATACATTGTGACACCTCATTTGTCGAGATCACTAAACATGCACCAGAAGCACATATTAAAATGCATTTCCGACAACTCCAGTCCAACTACTCATGCGTAGAGTTTTATACCGACGCTTCTAAGTCGCATGCAGGGGTGGCTTATGCAGCCGTCGGACCATCCTTCTCGGAATCCGGTGTACTGCACCCGGAAACAAGTATCTTTACGGCTGAGGGTTATGCACTATTGTCGGCTGTGAAGCATATACGGAAGTCAACATACAAAAATCAGTTATATTCACAGACTCGTTAAGCGTCGTAAATGCATTAAAATCACTTTTTCAATCAAATCCCGGTAATAATTGAGCTGTATTCCGTTCTGTGTACAGCGTATATGTCCAACCAGCATGTTACTATTTGCTGGGTACCTGGCCATAGAAGCATCGAGGGCAATGTGTTAGCTGACCAAATGGCCACGTCAATTATATTGCGCGCTATTAACCCTACCGCTACTGTCCCTGCAACAGATCTAAAACCCTTCTTACGTAAGAAACTGCGAAGCCACTGGCAACGCTTGTGGGACACAGAAATAAATAATAAGCTTCACTTGATTAAGCCGCAGTTAGGTTACTGGCCCTCCGCTACGAGAACACGGCGAACTGATGTCCTATTCTGTCGCCTCAGAATAGGACACACATATGGTACCCATAGCTTTCTGCTGAATGGCGATGAACCTCCTACGTGTGGTAGATGTGGCGAGAGGCTAACCGTCCTCCACGCCCTCCTGGAATGTCCGGAAGCTGAAAGAGAGAGAAAGAAATATTTTCCCTTAGCATACCGCTATCATCTTCCTCTACATCCTATTATGTTTCTCGGCGAAGAGCCGCTTTTTGACGCAAAATCAGTCCTTCGATTTTTAAAAGATGTAGTATTGAATGTTTTTAGCCCAACAAGTTCATAGCGCGTCCTCTGTCCAGAAGATGCCGCTGTGATAGTAGCTTTCAATGAGCCCATGCCTCCATGCCCTTGTTTTAAGGGCTCTGCCGAGGCACTAGTGCTCCACGCCAAGTTTTTATTTGATATTCGTATTATTTTTAATGAATTTTATGTCTTCATAGCACACATCATTTGTTATTGCCATAATTTTAATGTATGTATATCTTACTCACTTACAGCGACTGCTTTTAGGCCCATTTACAGCCACGTCACATCTGTTTTACCCACACTGCGTAATGCACAGTTCATTATCATCGCTCTGGCGCTCTTTGGCCACATCTGGCCCTTGCGCCAATAAACTCCACTAATCATCATCACATATGTGGACGACGTGCAGATCGGTTATAAATCGTGCAACCTTTCAATGTGTGAGCGGCAGGTCCAGCTGGGCTTGAACAAGGTTTCAAAAGTGGCAGACGAGAATGGGTTTACACTTAATGCACAAAAAAGCACTTGCGTCCTATTCTCCAGAAAGAGAGGCCTCCATCCCGATCCAGGCATTGACCTACATGGTCAGCGTCTGTCGGTAAAAACAGAGCACAAGTTCCTAGGGCTAATTCTAGACACAAAACTTACGTTTATACCACACATTAAATACATAAAAAAGAAGTGCATAAAAACTATGAATATTCTAAAAGTGTTGTCACGCACTAAGTGGGGGTAGTGACAGGAAGTGTCTGATAATCCTTTATAAAAACCTTGTACGCACACGCCTAGATCACTCTGCGCCGCCAAGTGCCTTGAAGATGCTTGACACAGTCCACCATTTCGGCATTCGTCTTTCTACGGGCGCTTCCGTACTAGCCCCGCGGAAAGCCTATACGTTGAATCGAATGAGTGGTCGCTACACCTACAGAGAACTTACCTATCTTTTGTATATTCCTCAAGTGAACGCAAACAACGAACACCCCTCTCACACTACAAGAGTTGTCTGCTTCTGAACTTTTTCACAACCGCCCTCGATGAGACAGCCGTACTCACTTCGTGTAAGGGGACTAGCTGAAGAAAATAGGTGTGCCACTTCTCGAACACTGTCTAATGGCTCCCGCTGCCTATCTCCCGCCCGTAAGCAGTGGCAGCTTATAGATTTAGCATTTTGCTCGCCATCAATTTTTAACGATTTTAAATGGGAAGGTCCCTGGAATCTTCATATGGTAGCGATCATTTACCGGCAATCATAAAATTGCCATCGACACTCCCCACCCTCACCTCGAAACCACGCCGTTGGCTGATCAATCTTGTAGACTTGCCCCTATTTCAGGAGATTGCAAAACTAGAAGATATCTTTTCGCCAAAATGAGCATTGATGACACAAATGATAAAATCA
The DNA here is from genome assembly GCF_013339695.2 of Rhipicephalus sanguineus. Taxonomy (NCBI): domain Eukaryota; kingdom Metazoa; phylum Arthropoda; class Arachnida; order Ixodida; family Ixodidae; genus Rhipicephalus; species Rhipicephalus sanguineus. Next base: position 30,121,849 of record NC_051178.1, read on the forward strand.
CAGAAATCATAAATAGCAGCCGCAGAAATAGCAGTACCGCGATCATCAGGTCATGTCCGAAAAAAGCGAAATGCCTGGTGGACAAGGGAATGTAGCGAGGTCCAAAGAACTACAAATAAAGCCTGGGGCATCCTGAGGAGGTACCCCACTTACAGCAACCTCCTGAACTTTAAGCAGGCTAAAGACAAAGCCCGATATATCCGGAGGCAGCCGAAAAAACATCATGGCACGAATACATATCCTCTATCAATAGCACAGTCACATCTAAAATAATATGGGAGCAGCTGAGAAAGTTCGGAGGCGACTATTCATCCTATACCATACCCATTCTTACAAGTCCGGACACCCAAACAACAATACAAGAGCAGGCAGACATCTTAGGACAACCTTTTACAACATCTCCAGCTCAGCCAACTACTCGGATAACATTCCTGAAATACAAACAGTCTGCAGAGAAGCACGAAACTGCCTCTCACTGGTAAGTTCACATGAGGCTTACAATAAACCCCTAACATTACAGGAACTAAAATGATCGTGCTATCAAATGGCAAAAAAAACGGCTGTGGGACCTGATCGCATACACTATTTCCATGCTATCACATCTCTCCGAAATATCCAAAGAAGCTTTACTGACATTTTCACATGATATGGCAAGCTGGAAAAATGCCAGAACGATGGAAAAATGCAATAGTAGTTCCCTTTCTAAAAGCTGGTAAACCCCCTACATCGCCGAGCAGCTACAGGCCGATTGCCCTAACCAGCTGCGTGGCAAAAACATATGAGAGCATCATAAACTGCAGATTGTCTTTCATCCTATACTCAGAGTATGATAACAAACATCATGTGGATATAGAAAAGGCTGTTCAACTACTGATCATCTTGTCAGAGAGCATGAAATACGAGAGGCATTTCGATACAAGCACACTGTCTCGCGGTTTTTTTTCGACCTGGAGAAGGCCTATGATACCACGTGGAGATTCGGTATTCTTCAAGACCTCGCTACCTGGGCATTCGAGGTAAAATGCTGAACTGCCTATCCGATTTCATGACTAACAGAACATTTCAGGTGCGGTGGGAACTGTACTTTCACGCACATTTGTCCAGGAAAACGGCGTACCTCAAGGCTGCATTCTTAGCACAACTCTATTTATAGTCAAAATGAATACTATTAACAGGTCATACCACCCACAGTTATGTATCTCTGTATGTTGATGACCTCCAAACGCTTCCCGTGCGTCGAGCCTATCAACCTGTGAGAGGCAACTCCAGTTACCATAAAAACTGGTGCTCTGGGCGACAAAAATGGTTTCCGATTCTCATCACAGAAACTGTCGCTGTTCTGTTTACGCTAAAAAGAGGATTACACCCTGACCCAGTTATGACATTAAACAGCATGGCAATTACGATAAAACATGAACACAATTCCTAGGCGTCACATTCGACAAAAAACTGAATTTTGTGGCTCACATAAATGCACTAAAATCAAGGCACACAAAGCGCTTAATATATTGAAAGTCTTATCGCATAAGCACTGGGTTCCGATCGGATATGCCTACTGAGGATTTATCGTTCGGTAGTACGCAGTATTCTAGATACGGTGCGTTGTTTACGGCTCGGTAAGAGAGTCATACATTCGGCGCCTGGACCCTGTACAATCTCGGTCTGCGTCTATCCAATGGCGCCTATAGAACATCCCTGTGCAGAGTTTATACGTAGACTGCAATGAACCTCCGCTAAGCCACCGTCGAGTATTTTAACCGTCTCATGTTTTAAGAATCAGGTCACTACCTCAACACATATGCCATGACATTACCACGAATTGCTACTCACGCTTACACTACCTAACAAACCACACTCCATCAAACCACATCATACGTTTCGAAGAGCACTGCCAACATATGACCTTCTAATGATGCTCTAAATATCGCCAAGAACCGCCGAGGCTACCGCCGTGGTCCGATGTGACGCAGCTTTGTGATCTTTCACTGGCTCGCCTGAAGAAAAAAGACACCGCACAAGAGCACCTAACTCAGGAATTCCGCGCACTTCAGGATAAATCAAAGATTATACCGAGGTATACACGGATGGCTCGAAAACTAAGAACCACGTCGGAGTCGGAGTTGTGATGGAGGAAAGCGCTATCAGCGTTAGAGTGCCTCATATCATGTCCATTTTCAGCGCCGAAGTCTACGCCCTACGGGAAGCAGTGCAACAAATCATCACAGGTAAACACAAAAAGCATCTATACACTGATTCATTAGTGCACTACAGGCGCTAAATCTAAATCTGAGTGTGAACCGTTAATTGGTGATATTTTAAACATGATTGTTTTAAACAGTATTGGCGTGACCATCCGTTTTGCTGGGTCCCAAGTCACGTAGGGATCCCAGGCAATGAAAAGGCAGACGAATGTGCATCTCTAGCACACAAAAAGCCATTAAAAACATAAATATATCCTACAAAGATAGCCAGCGTGCTATCCGCTTAGCGGTGTTATCAAAATGGCAGCAACAGTGGGACTCCTGTACAACTATAAGCTTCATCTGGTGAAGCCCACAATAGGCGAATGGAAGACGTGCCATCATCAACGGTTCATTGAGGTTATTCTATGCAGACTTCGAATTGGGCACACTCACCTCACACACAAACTTTTTGCTTAGAAAGGAAGACATGCGGCAATGTGAAAAATGCCAGCAGCCATTAACAGTTGTACATATCCTTATCACGTGCCCATATGGCGAAACAGAAAGAAAAAAGTACTTCAGAGAACTATACAAACATCAGATACCTATGCACCCGAGTCTAATTCTAGAGATGATGCACTGGTTCCCTGTCAAATGTCATCGATTTCCTAAAAAGACAGCGGCTTTTTACATAGGCTTTAGAATAACATATAATGTCCTGACTACTACAAAACCCCTGTGTCTGGCGCAGCTTAGCCTCAGTTGCTTTTGCGCCATTAAACCCAATTTAACTACTAACAAACACGACTCCGGCGTCTCAGACGCCGAAGGAACGGCGCACTCCTTGGAGCGCGCCAAAAAGAAAAACACGCATTACGTGCCTAGAAAGGGCCCTGTAACTTAAGGAAGCACTTTTTGTACCCACAGCACCATACCACATACATTAAATGGACATACAAATTCTACAGTGGAACGTCAGAGGACTGCTAAGAACCTCGACGATATCCAAGAACTCTTACACACACTCACCAAAAGTGCTGTGTGTACAAGAAACACTTAAAATCAAAACACACCAACTTTCTACGCAGTCACATTATTTTCCGAAAGGTCCGGGATGACGCCGTGGCGTCATCCGTGGTGTAGCTGTTATAGTTAATCAAGGAGTAGCGTGCCACAATTTACCACTCCAATCGTCCCTGGAGGCAGTGGCTGTCGAGTGGTTCTTCTGAACAAACTCGTCCCATTTGCTCTCTTTATATACCTCCGCATCACCCACTGAATAAACATGAATTCCAGTCCTTATGGATGAACTTCCGGAACCGTATCTGGTCCTTGGGACTTCAATGCACATAGTGGTCTATGGGGTGACTCTCGCTGCGACGCTCGAGGTCGTCTAATTGAACAGTTCCTCTTCTCTTCCGCGCATGTCTCTTGAATCAAAAAGAGCCAACATATTATAGCCTTGCCACAATACGTACTCGTCTATAGACCTCAGCATCACATCTCCATCCTTCTGCCCCTACTAACATGGAACGTCATTAATAACCCTATGGAAGTGATCACTTTCCTATAGTTCTGAGCACACCAATAGCTAATGAATGTCCTCCACAGGTTCCCAATGGCAAATTAACAAAGCCGATTGGGAACAGTTTCGTAAAATGGCTCTCTTAAGTTGGACCGACGTGTGTGCTTTAAGCATGGAGGAAGCTGTAGAATACTTACTGCTTTTTGATTGATGATGTAGCAAATAAGTGTATCCCACAAACATCTGGACTGCCCGGGAAAAGACGTGTGCCGTTGTGGAACACTGAGTGTAGAAATGCGCGCAAAAAACAAATAAAGCATGGAGGCTGCTTCGGGAATCTCCCACAGCCGAGAATCTGGACAGTTTAAGAATATTAAGTCCCAAGGCAGGAGAACACGCCGACAGGCAAGAAGGGAAAGTTGGCAGAAATTTTTATCGGTGTATTAATTCATATACACAGGAGGCCAAAGTCTGGAACATGGTTAGCAGGGTAGCAGGCCGACAAGCACATTCACTTCCTCTAGTAAACACACAAGGCGACAGCTTGGAAGACCAGGCGAACTTCCTAGGTTCACACTTCGAACAGGTGTCGAGCTCGTCGCACTATAGTGAAGCTTTCCAAGATACAAAACAAGAATTGAAAAACAGAAACTAGAGCGCAAATCTACAAACGAAGCATACAATGAACCTTCCTGCATTGCTGAGCTACAAGCATCGCTTAAACTGTTGCAATAATTCTGCCCCAGGCTCCGACCGTGTTGTATATGAAATGTTTGAAACACCTGCCAATCTGAAACTCAAAAAACCCTCCTTTCACTGTATAATGCTGTTTGGTCTTCCGGCGAGATCCCCTCGGCCTGGAAAGAAGCCATTATTATTCCTATTCTAAAACAGGGCAAGGACCCATCCTCCGTTGCGAGCTACAGGCCCATTGCACTAACAAGCTGCCTGTGTAAACTTTTGAAAAGATGATAAACCGCCGACTTATACATTTCCTCGAAGTAAACAAATCACTTGACCCATACCAGTGCGGTTTTCGAGAGGGTAGATCTACCTCTGACCACCTTATCCGTATCGAGGCACAAATTCGCGACGCTTTTGTCCACAAGCAATTCTTTCTTTCGGTGTTCCTCGATATGGAAAAGGCTTACGACACCACGTGGCGCTTTGGCATACTGCGAGACCTCTCACACTTAGGTGTCCGAGGAGAGATGCTGACCATAATCGAAAGCTATTTGTCCAATCGCACGTTCCGTGTTCGAGTGGGTAATGTCTTGTCCCGAATACTTGTCCAGGAAACTGGAGTGCCGCAAGGTGGTGTCCTGAGTTGCACACTTTTTATTATAAAAATGAATTCGCTACGTCTGTGCATTCCACGGAACATGTTTTATTGCACATATGTGGACGACGTGCAGATCGGTTATAAATCGTGCAACCTTTCAATGTGTGAGCGGCAGGTCCAGCTGGGCTTGAACAAGGGTCTCTAAATGGGCAGACGAGAATGGGTTTACACTGAATGCACAAAAAAGCACTTGCGTCCTATTCTCCAGAAAGAGAGGCCTCCATCCCGATCCAGACATTGACCTACATAGTCAGCGTCTGTCGGTAAAACAGAGCACAAGTTCCTAGGGCTATTCTAGACACAAAACTTACGTTTATACCACACATTAAATACATAAAAACAAGTGCATAAAAACAATGAACATTCTAAAAGTGTTGTCACGCACTAAGTGGGGTAGTGACAGGAAGTGTCTGATAACCTTATAAAAGTCTTGTACGCACACGCCTAGATTACGGGGCGATAATCTATCATTCTGCGACGCCAAGTGCCTTGAAGATGCTTGACGCTGTCCACCATTTGGGCATTCGTGTTTCTACGGGCGCTTCCGTACTAGCCCCGCGGGAAAGCCTATACGTTGAATCGAATGAGTGGTCGCTACACCTACAGAGAACTTACCTATCTTTTGTATATTTCCTCAAAGTGAACGCAAACAACGAACACCCCTCTCATACTACAATCAATGAGTTGTCTGCTTCTGAACTTTTTCACAACCGTCCTTCGATGAGACAGCCGTACTCACTTCGTGTGAGGAGCCTAGCTGAAGAATGGGTGTGCCACTTCTCGAACACTGTCTAATGGCTCCCGCTGCCTATCTCCCGCCGTGGCAGTGGCAGCTTATAGAGTGCGATCTTTCTTTCGTCGAAGTTACCAAGCATGCGCCACTTATCCGTACACACTTCCTTGAATTACAATAACAAGTAACCCACCCCTGAATTCTTTACAGATGCCTCAAAGTCTACACTTCTGTGTCGTACGCAGCCGTTGGTCCATCCTTTTCCGATTCCGGTATTCTGCACCCTTATTCCAGTATCTTCACGGCAGAAGCCTACGCGATACTTGCGGCAGTTAAACACATAAAACAATTAAAACTACAAAAGGCAGTGATATACACGGATTCATTAAGCGTAGTGAAAGCTTTAAAACTATGACAAAACACAAAATCCGGTCCTTGTCTCGCTCTACTCTATTTTATGCACGATCTACTCTCTTAAACAACATGTCGTAGTGTGCTGGGTGCCAGGGCACCGCGAGATACAAGGCAACGTGTTGGCGGATCAGCTAGCAGCATCCGCCCACGAAAACAGTCCCAATACGTCTGTAGCTATCCCTGCATTAGACTTAAAATCATTCCTCAAAAGAAAGATCAGGGCCTTTTGGCAGAGCACATGGGATAGGAACACACAAAATAAACTGCATCTTATCAAGCCGCAACTAGGTAATTGGCCGCCAGTATCAAAGTCACGCCATACAGAAGTTATACTCTGCAGACTTAGGATTGGCCACACATACAGTACACATCCTAATTTCATGCCCCGACGTTGAAACGCAACGACAGAAATATTTCAGAAAATTATACAAACAACACATACCTCTACATCCTGCTCTGCTTCTAGGAGATCAGCCTTTAGTACCGTTGTCAGACGTGCTGAACTTTCTTAAAGAAGGTGACTTTTTAAGTAAGCTGTAAAACTGCATGATATCACTGCCCCATATTTAATACCTCGTGACTGGCGCAACATAGCCTCAGCTGCTTTTGCGCCATAAAAACCGAATTAACAAACAAACAAACAAACATACAGTACACATTCATATCTTTTGTCCGGAGGCGATCCACCTCTGTGTGAGCGCTGTGGCGATCCACTAACTGTACTCCACATCCTACTGCAATGCACGGAACTAGACGCTCTCAGAAAAAAGCATTTTTCATCAATATACGTGCAGTTCCCACTTCATCCCGATATGCTCATTGGCAGAGAACCACTTTTTAAATATCAGTCCCTTTTCGAATTTTTAAAAGATGTCCATAACTTCAACGTTATTTTTCCAGGCGCTCCGTAGCGCGGCCTCATGATTGAGGCTGCTGCTGCGGTAACTCTATCAAAGAAAGCACCTGCCTCCCGGCCTTTGAGCGCAAAGGCCTTGAGGAGGCATTCGTGCTGTCATCCCGCCTCTCACTTGTAAATACCGTGCTCAATCGTCATTTATCCCACACCCATAGATCACACCACTTATCACTTCTATAATTTTATACTATATACACATCTTTTACGCTTCTTTAAAGCACGTGATTTTAGGCCTCTATACAGCCACAATACACCCGGTCATCGTAATCATTGGTCATCGCTAACACCACATAATAGACATGGCGCTCTTTGGCCACCCATGGCCCTTGCGCCACAAAACCCCACTAATCATCATCAAGAATGCCCGAGAAGCAGCTAGTCGGCACACTATAGATGTAAATTCTGTTCCTGGTGTGGACCTAAAACCTGTTGTACGGAGAGCGCTACGTAGACACTGGCAAGGTGAATGGGACAAACAAGTCGACAACAAGCTCCATCTAGTAAAACCGCAAATAACAAAACCTATCCCACAAAAACTGAACAGATTCACCGAAGTCACCCTAGCACGGCTCAGGATAGGCCACACCTATGCCACACATAAACACCTCCTGACAGGCAGTGATCCACCGACTTGCATACACTGTGCAGAGAATCTAACCATTCTGCATGTCCTAATTGAATGTCCCGCGCTTCACCAAGAGCGACTGATCCATTTTAGGGAACTTTACCGCTATCATATTCCACCTCATCCCGCGCTATTCTTATCACTCGACCCAATGTTTAACCATAAGCGAATTCTTAAATACCTAGAGAAAATCTAGTTTTTAGAAACGGTATCATTCCATCCTAGTCACCAGGCTGGGCCTCACATGTGAGGTACAGCCTGTTGCCGTGCGTGTCGAAATACGTCCGAGCCCTCGCAGTTCTTGCGCAGGCAAGAATTCGGCAGTGAGGTACTTGGACCTTGCTGACTCATTTACCGTGAGAACCTGCAGCTAACGATATCAAGGCCTGGTAATGGAATAGATATTCATTTTAGGACACCGTAGTTATATATGTTTTATAGATATGCCCTTGTACAGCAATTATAATAACCAGTGATTTTAAATAACTAAACTGAAACTATGACACTTGTACTGGCGCTCTGTGGCCTTAGATGCCCTTGCGCCAATAAAACGTAATAATAATAATAAAAACTCTCAATGAAAGAAAAACAGACGTAAGCCAAGATAGCGTCTGTTAGGCGAATGCGTGTTCTGTTAAATCCAGCATCGGTACAGTTGGTGCTGTAGCTGTTGCAACTGCTGGACGCCATCACTCCAGTTCTTGCAAGCCTTCAGAAGTCTGTTAGTTTGAGAACACTAGCAGCACGGTCATGACTTCACCGTCGACAAGACGTTTGGTTGCATGGGACCGCGCATACAAGTTACATAAAGCAACAAATGCGCTGCTGTATTTTCAGCCACGGGACTGACTCACTGCCTGTGGTGTCAAGCGCAGAACAGCCGTTACGTCGACGGCAACAGTGACTTTTCTCTCCTCCTCTCTCTAACCTTTATTCCCCCTCCCCCCTTCCCCAGTGCGGGGTAGCCTACCGGGATCAGCCCAGGTTAACCTCCCTGCCTTTCAACCTTATTCTCTCTCTCTCTACATTCACGAGATCATTCAAATCGCTTAAGTGTGAAAGCCACGAGAGGCAAAGCAACCCGCCATTTTTGCATTCTTTAGACTTCGTAACGAAGGATCACACAAGAGAAACTTCGATAATGACTTTACAGCAGCATCAGCATGTGTGCGAAAGACGCCGCACGCATTGTAGTACGCGGCACAGGAGAGTGGCTAAATGCCGAGTGTCATGGCACTGACAAAACTAAAAAAAAAAAAAACGATTGAGCAAAAGTTCGGCTGGGCGCAGACGTTCGCGCGCTTGTCTGTCGAGACGACGCGAGCGCCACCTCGTAACTCTGCTCAACCAAAATATAGGGACGCTCAGAGCTTATCGCCTATCCTCGCTGGCAAACTCCCCCGCAGGGGCGTCTGCGCAAGTAGGCGTTTGGTGTGTAGCGACACCACGGACCCGAGCTAACGGGGGGTTTCGACCCCTCCCACGCCTAGCCGTGCGTGGCTTTGCCGTGTCCGGGGAAAAGGGGATCCTGGGGGTTGAGCCGACGCCGGGTGATTGGACCTTTAAGGCCCCCCGGCAGACGCAACACACCCCTTTGGCCCCAGCTTCACGTAGACGGCACCCCTGGGCTGACCCACCCAGGGGAAATCGGCAGTCGCCTCTTCCTGTCTCTCTCCCTCCTCACATCTTCGTCTTTCTCTCTCACTTTTGATCTGTCCTGTCTTCTCCTTACTTCTTTTGACTTCCATCTTTCTGGGCGGCAAGGGTTAACCTGGTGTAAATAACCAACCTTGGTTAGATATATTAGGTTATAGCAGCGATGCATGGCTGGCGTCTCCAAGCGTTATCCAACCTTGTAGCGTCCCTTGTTGGGCTCGGTGGTGGTGGCCACCATCGCTGCCGAAATTTTCACGTCTTATATGGCACATATCGTCCCTTCACCAACTGATCGCTCCCTCAAACGGTGGCGCACCGATGAAACGCTAACCATATCTCAGCAACAGAAACAATCATTTCCCAAATACCATGTCATACACAGTGAACATGAAACTAAGTCAGCACGAGGGATGTCGCCATTCCTCGTTGCGAAATGTCTCAGAGAAACAATTGGAACTGGTTACAAAGTCAAAAGAATGGCAGCTGGCGATTTACTCCTAGAAGTACGAGATAAGCAGCAGTACGACAAACTGGCACACCTTGTTGCTTTCGGAAATTTCCCGATCTCTGTGAGCGCACACCGGAGTATGAACACTGTCAAAGGTGTAGTGTCCGATGAGGACCTGATTGGCCTCAGCGATGAAGAATTACTAGATGGATGGAAAGACTCAAGTGTCACTCATGTCCAACGAATCAAGATAAGGCGCGACAACACAGAAATACTGACCAAGCATTTGATCCTTACTTTTGCCTGCAACACACTACCCGAGAACATTGAAGCCGGCTACGTCAAACTCCCTGTAAGGCCTTTCATTCCAAACCCGCGGCGATGCTTTAAATGCCAAAGGTTTGGTCACGCGTCTCAGAGCTGCCGAGGACAGCTTACCTGTGGAAAATGTGGAACGACGGGTCATTCTGTTGATGACTGCGCTGGCGATGAGACTCGCTGCGCGAACTGTGAAGGTGATCACCCTGCGTACTCCAGGGCCTGCCCGGCCTGGAAGAAAGAGAAAGAAGTACTCACCGTAAAAGTAAAAGAAAACATAACGTTCCGCGAAGCACGACAGCGAGTTTCAACGTCATTTCCACCAAGAACATCTCTTGCCGAAGTGGTGCGACGGGGGGCAGCACCACAACGGCCTATCGCGGTTGCCCGGACCACGCGCAGCGTGCCGAGGCAAACGCCACCCGCCCCTATGGTGGGAGCAGCGAAGGCTGCCCCACCTACTTTGAATCTGACCACACCGGTGGCCACTACAAGCTCCGGTACCATTGAGACAAAGGAGAGCACATCGCTCTCCGGCGCGGTGGCGTCCAAGACTTCGTCACACCAGACGAAGTATCCACCTGCCAAGCCAGAGATCCCGGCGACTCCAGAGTCGTCCGGTCTCACGACCACGCCTCGCCAGGCGAGGTCGGAAACACAAGCCAGCAGCTCGCGTACGCGGGCGTCCAGTGCCTCACACGACGCAATGGACACAACTCCGGTGCCCTTGGCACCGAAAGAGCGGCGCAGCTCCCTGGAGCGCGCCAAGAAAACCAAAAAGCCTATAATGGGGCCCGACGACGGCCCTGCTACTTGAGCTTTAACTTTCAACCTAAACAACACTCACTTCCTTTTTGTACACACAGCACTACCTAACTTCCAATATGGAAGCACAAATTATACAATGGAACGTCAGAGGACTCCTTAGAAATCTCGACGATGTCCAAGAACTTTTACACAAACATACACCAAAGGTGCTGTGTGTACAGGAAACACACTTAAAATCCAAACACACCAACTTTCTACGCAGCTACATTATTTCCGGAAGGACCGAGATGACGCTGTGGCGTCATCCGGTGGTGTCGCTGTTGTGGTTAATCAAGGAGTAGCATGCACACATCTACCACTTCGAACGTCCCTCGAGGCAGTGGCTGTTCGAGCAGTTCTTTCGAACAAACTCGTCACCATTTGCTCTCTCTACATACCTCCACACTACCACCTCCAAAAACATGAATTCCAGTCATTAATAGATCAACTTCCAGATCCTTATCTGGTACTTGGGGACTTCAATGCACATACTGGTCTATGGGGTGACCCTCGCTGCGACGCGCGAGGACGTCTCATTGAACAGTTCCTTTTCTCTTCCGGCGCATGTCTCTTGAATAAAAAAGAGCCGACATACTATAGCCTCGCGAACAATGCCTACTCGTCCATAGACCTCAGCATCACATCTCCATCACTTCTGCCCCTACTAACATGGAAGTCATTAATAATCCCTATGGAAGTGACCATTTTCCTATAGTTCTGAGCACCCCGATAGCTATTGAATGTCCTCCACAGGTTCCCAAATGGCAAATTGACAAAGCCGATTGGGAACAGTTTCGTAAAATGGCTCTCTTAAGTTGGACTAACATGCGTGCTTTAAGCATAGATGAAGCTGTAGACTACTTTACAGCTTTTTTGATTGATGCTGCAATGAAGTGTATCCCACAAACAGCTGGACTGCCCGGCAAACGACGAGTGCCATGGTGGAACACTGAGTGTCGAAACGCGCGCAAAAAACAAAATAAAGCATGGAGGCTGCTTCGGGACTCGCCGACAGCCGAGAACTTGGACACTTTTAAAAACATAAAGTCACAAGGCAGGAGAACTCGCCGACAGGCAAGAAGACAAAGTTGGCAGAAATTTTTATCCGGAATTAACTCATATACACAGGAGGCTAAAGTCTGGAACATGGTTAGTAGGGTAGCAGGCCGACAAGCACACTCACTTCCTCTAGTAAACACACAAGGCGACAGCTTGGAAGACCAGGCGAACTTCCTAGGCGCACACTTCGAACAGGTCTCGAGCTCGTCGCACTGTTCTGAAGCTTTCCAACGATACAAAACAAGAATCGAAAAAGAGAAACTAGAGCGTAAATCCACAAAACACGAAGCATACAATGAACCCTTCGGCATAGCTGAGCTAGAAGCATCGCTTAATTGCTGCAATAATTCTGCCCCAGGCTCTGACCGTATTGTATATGAAATGTTGAAACACCTGCCATCTGAAACACAAAAAACTCTCCTTTCCCTGTATAATGCTGTTTGCTTTTCAGGCGAGATCCCCTCGGCCTGGAAAGAAGCCATTATTATTCCTATTCTAAAACAGGGCAAGGACCCATCCTCCGTTGCGAGCTACAGGCCAATTGCACTAACGAGCTGCCTGTGTAAAGTTTTTGAAAAGATGATAAACCGCCGACTTATACATTTCCTCGAAACAAACAAATCACTTGACCCATACCAGTGCGGTTTTCGAGAGGGTAGGTCTACCACTGACCACCTTATCCGTATCGAGGCACAAATTCGCGACGCTTTTGTCCACAAGCAATTCTTCCTTTCGGTGTTCCTCGATATGGAAAAGGCCTACGACACCACATGGCGCTTTGGAATATTAAGAGACCTGTCCCACTTAGGGGTACGCGGGAGAATGTTAAATATAATAGAGAGTTACTTGTCCAATCGAACATTTCGTGTTCGAGTGGGCAATGCCTTGTCCCGAATATTTGTCCAGGAAACTGGAGTGCCGCAAGGTGGTGTCCTGAGTTGCACACTTTTTATTATAAAAATGAATTCCCTACGTCTGTGTATTCCACGGAATATGTTTTATTGCACATATGTCGACGATGTGCGAGCGGCAGGTGCAACTTGGTTTAAACAAGGCATCCAAATGGGCAGACGAGAACGGGTTCAGCCTTAACCCGCAAAAAAGTACTTGCGTATTATTCTCAAGAAAAAGAGGCCTCCATCCCGATCCGGACATTAATCTGCATGGTCAGCGGCTGCCTGTGAAAACGGAGCATAAATTCCTCGGCGTAATTCTAGACACGAAACTAAGCTTCATATCACACATAAAGTATATAAAGAACAAGTGCTTAAAAACCATGAATATTCTAAAGGTGTTGTCACGCACTACGTGGGGTAGTGACAAGAAGTGTCTGATGAATCTTTATAAAAGCCTCATACGCACGCGCCTGGATTATGGGGCGATAATATATCAGTCTGCGACACCAAGCGCGTTGAAGATGCTTGACCCTGTCCACCACTCGGGCATTCGTCTTTCTACGGGTGCTTTTCGCACCAGCCCCGTGGAAAGCCTCTACGTCGAATCGAACGAGTGGTCTCTCCACCTGCAGCGATCCTACATGTCGTTTCTATACTATCTCAAAGTGAACGCAGACAACGAACACCCCTCACACCCCACAATTAATGATATACTAAGTTCTGCCCTTTTCGGCCACCGTCCTTCGGTGCGACAGCCCTACTCACTTCGTGTGAGGGGCTTAGCTGAGGAAACGGGTGTGCCTCTTTCCGAACACTGTCTATTGGCTCCCGCTGCACAACTGCCGCCGTGGCGGTGGCAGCTTATAGACTGCGATCTTTCTTTCATGGAAGTAACGAAACACGCGCCTATTGCACATATCCGTACGTACTTCCTTGAACTACAACACAAATACACTTGTGCAGAATTCTTTACAGACGCCTCAAAGTCCAATACTTGTGTGTCGTACGCAGCCGTTGGGCCATCCTTTACGGATTCCGGTATTCTACACCCTGAATCAAGTATCTTCACGGCAGAAGCTTACGCGATACTTGCGGCCGTTAAACATATTCAACAATTAAAACTACAAAAGGCAGTGATTTACACAGACTCTCTAAGCGTGGTAAAAGCTTTAAAAACTCTGAAAAGACACAAAAACCCCGTCTTTGTCTCGCTGTATTCTCTTTTAAGCACGATCTACGCACTCGAACAACATGTCGTAGTGTGCTGGGTGCCAGGGCACCGCGAGATTCAGGGCAACGTGTTGGCGGACCAGCTGGCAGCATCCGCCCACGAAAACAGTCACAATACATCCTTAGCTATTCCCCCATTAGACCTAAAACACTTCCTGAAAAGAAAGCTCAGAGCCTTTTGGCAGACCACTTGGGATATGCATACACGAAATAAGCTACGCGTTGTCAAACCGCATCTGGGCAATTGGCCGCCAGTATCAAAATCACGCCACACAGAAGTTACACTCTGCAGACTTAGGATCGGTCACACATACAGTACGCACACACACCTTCTGTCCGGTGGCGAGCCAGCTTTGTGTGCAGATCTTAAAGATTTGCAGATCTTAAAGGGACACTAAAGGCAAATATTAAGTCTCCGTTGATTGTTGAAATGGCGGTCCAGAATCCTCGTAGTGCTACTTTTGTGTGAAGGAAGTGCTTATTTTGAAATAAAATCACGTTTGAGGGGCCCGCGTTGCGTTAGCGCACTTCAGTTAACCCGCCTGAAAGCGGTCTTATTCACTTCACTGTTGCCGTGCCCAACGTTGCCCGCCTTTACTTGCGCGGTGGCGTGAACTGGCGGTGTGCACTATTCAGGCATCCGGCAACATCACATGCATGCGGCATTTTGTCAAACTTTCTGTCAGAGTGACTTTCATGAGCGCGCAAAACACACGTGGCAGTACGCGATACCGAAACTACCACTGAGACGCGACCGCGTGAGCGAAGTAGGATGCCGAGCGAAGCGGAGTTCGGCGAAAACGGAACTTTTAAACCACGTGTGCCGTTCCCCATGGAAATGCCAAAGAGGTTCTTTTTTCCATGAATCAAACAGAAACGAACAAGCAGCATTTTATTATGTCTCTTGATGCACGGAAGGTTTTTTTTTTATTGCAGGGAGTTTGATTACGAGTGATTAATTCTAGTCGGACTCTCTTACAACATCGGGATCATTTCCAAAATGTCCTGCTCGTGGCGCTCATTGTGTGATACATTTAGCTGAAATTCTCGGTAAGTAGCGCACTGCTGTTGATAACACTGCCGTTTTAGATGTTGTCATACATTGAGCTTTCACTCTGACATAAATTGATATTTGCCTTTAGTGTCCCTTTAAATGGCTGGAAAACCTAGCAGAGCTGCGCTGTGCGTGAACGCACGACATACATTTTCTGCTCTGTTGTCTGGCCTCTCCATCTCATGGTAGCCCAGAAGGTACCCAAAACGACTAGCGGCTGCCCTCCAGGGCCAGTGAGCTCGGCTTTTTGAGGGTCAAGTCTTGCTAGTACGACAGAAACTTCAGCGTCACTATCAACCTTGAACTTGAGCAGCGACCCGTTTACTTCAACGTCGCCATACTTGGCCCGGGGCAGGTCGACTTATCCAACCCCGTTCAGTCCTATAGACCTTTTCAGACGGTTTTCTAGGCGCCGCTATAATCCTCTTTGGGGTCCGCTAAACAGATGTGACGCGCCAGAAATGCATGGCCGAAACTGTGACGTCAGCCCTTGTACTCCCGTGCGCAGCCCAGCATGGCGGCGTTTTTTCTCTCCTGTGAAAAGGTCTATAGCCGATACCTAAGAACGACACATTGACGCAAAGTGGCCCTTCTTTCGGCACTTATTACAGAGAACACTTCGGGCCGAACATTTCGTTTTCAGGTGGCATCCTCTGTTGCAGAAGTGACACTCGCCCCCTTAGACTGAAAGTAATGTTTTAGCTTCTGAGTGAGTCCTTTGTTGCGGACGATTCCTCTTCGCTTTAGTTGCATCCACGAAGACGGCTGAAGAAACGGCACTCGTGACAGTGGAGTCATGCGCAATGTGCTCCTTCTCAGCGTCCTCTTGTTGACGTGCTTAGATCAAAGCTTGTTCGAGACTGAGCTTTGAGCACCTGCACAGTTCGTCAGCCAGGTTTCTGTCGAACAAGCCCACGACGAAACGGTCGCGCACGAGCAGACTCAACTTCTTTGGAGGGGTAGTTGCTCCGTCGCGCCATGACCCAAAGTGCTGTGTAGAAAGCGTCTGCCGACTCGCCAGGTTGCTGTACCTGACGGTGAAGCTTGGCACTTTCGTACAGCTCGCTCACTGCATGGATGATGTAAGAGTGAACTTTCCGGTGATTTGCTTCAAATCCGCCATATCAGCCTCTGAAGCTTGCAGCGAGCCAAGAATTTCTCTTGCCTGCGGACCCATGGTGTACAGCAGTGTGCGGACACACACTTCTTCGTCGGCAGCATGCAAGCCCGAAACGTAGAGGTACTCTTCGAACTGGGTGAGGCAATGCTTCCACTGCGCTGGATTGCTGAAATTGAAGCGCGCCGGAGGTCTGAGGTTTGCCGATGCAAACACGAGAGCCGGCATACTTGCCAGTGCGCTTAATTGGCAAACACCATCCATCTTCCTGTCGCCGTTCTCCATGCCGTGCCCAAACGGGTGTTTGACCGCATCAGCGACTGTTATCCACAGCACATACCTGCTGGCACGCCCCCTTTCACCGTTGTAAAGCGTGCCCACTTCCAGCACCATGTAGGAATTGTAAAGCCGAGTGTCCGGGCAGGCGAATGCCTGTGTCACTTTGTTGCGCATTCTTATATGCACAGTCAGCATATGAACATAAAGATAACATAGATAAATCATTAGTGATGTCAGTAGGGATCAGTAACACCCTTCACATAACGCGCTTTACACCACACTGCCAAGAGATTTTAGTCTTTAATGAAAGAGCTTGAAAGTGTCTTTAGGAGCCTCCTTGCAAGGTTCGTGAAGCGCTTGGTATTGGCAGAAGCCACGAGCATGATGAAACTTCTGCAAATTGATGTTGATGATGCTGCCAGTCACACGTCACTTGAGATGGTGGACATTGGATGTGCGGCTGAGAAGATCTTTGTGTGGGAAAAGTGAGTTCCAAGTCTGTTTTTGAATTTAGAAGAGAGAGTCTGAAATTCATTGTGAACATGACCCTGAAAATCGTGGAGAGAAGCCCTCTTGGGTGCCCTCTCGATCGAGGATTGTCAGATTTCGACCCCAGAGAAATGTCTAAGACAGAAATGTGCCCTGGGAAGCTAAACGTTGCTCTTAAGTTCAATGGGCAACAGGCTTCTTTCAGAGCACGCCGTGCAATTTATGGGCAGAACGGATGCATTTGGGCACTTTTTGAACAGATTTAGTGTTACTTGGGCAGATTTCTGCACAGTTGTCCAAAAATTTATTTCGTGTGGGATTGCTATAAAAATGTTTCGCTATTGCGAGATGCGAATTGCATAGATTCGTAAAGGCGTTCGCTGAGGATTCAAAAATATTTCGTTACTGCGAGAATTCCGTTGCCTCGGGATTTCATTATTGCGGGTTTCAACTGTAAATCGACTCTATTTTCGATACATGACAAAGGCCAATGGTGCAACTTAGTAAGGGTGGGGTGGCTAAAACTAACGCTAACGTGGTTACAGGAGGCCTTTCGTTAAAATTTGCACCGATACCCTGGTTCAACAGCGCTCGCGTGTTTTTGTAAAGGAGATTGTCATTTCCGCGTGTAAAAAGACGCAAGAGGTCTGTTAAGCCCTTCACAACTTCGCTTCCGAAACGAAGGCACGGTCTTCTTGCGTAGTTCGGTCGCGTATGCCTCAAGGGCCGTAAATCGTCGCGACTTTAGCCCGCGAAGCCCTCGATGATGGCTTCACATGTGAAAATTTGTTCACGCTGTGCAGTCTCCACTGCCGCACCGCACTACTCGTTCAGAAACTCCCATCGTTCTGGCACGCAGTTAAACGCTGCTGTGGATGGGCGCCCGAAGATTTTTGAGCGCGTGGCACTCTTGACGATGAATCACGGCATTACCGATGTCAGATGAGCCGCACTGCGCGACCATAAAGAAAAAAAGTAGCTACCGTAGCCCCCGCTGTTAGCCGTTAGCAGGTGAGGAGTGCTGCTGCTGACTGCAATGGTGGCTGTTCTGTCAACATGCCTGGGCACACATAAAAGCTGCGAAAAAAAGGAAAGCCTGTTAAGCGTGTAATAAAATTGTCACCATCTATCTGTTTACAAGTTTAGTGAAAAATGTGTACACTTTTCAACTCCAGCAAACACTGTAGCATCATGGCGAAACAGCACAAAGCCAGGTCATGTGGAACAGCTTGTTTCTGCATGACAATTTGTAGTCGTTCGGTAGCAGTCACTCACCACGTTATGTTTGAGGACGTGAGTAGATTTCATTTCTTTGTCCTTTCTCTCAATTTTCTATAGTCTTTTGTATTTGATATTTTTTTCACTATTTGCTACCACTGAATTCTAATTAATTCGAGATGAAATTTCACTGTTCGCACACCCCATGCGAGAAGCAGGTTCCACTGGTCATTGTTCTCCTGAAGGTTGCACTTGAAGTAATACAGCTCCTAGTCCAAAAGAACTGGCAGCTGCCGAAATCGTGGTGGCGTAGGAGGGGTGATATTTTGCCATGCACCTATCTGATACCAGCAATCGTTTGATCTTGCTGCAGGCTGACTCTTGTTCGTGGCGCCATGACCAGGCCGTTTTCTTGCTCAGCACACAGGGGTGCCGTGGTCTTGGATATGTTAGGAAGGACCTTTACTAGGTGGTTCACCATCCCGAGAAGTCAGCGAAGTACGGCGATGTCTTTGGGTGCTTCAAGAATCTTGATAGCCTTCACTTGGTCTTGATTGGGTCTCATGCCATTGGCTGAGACGACCAGACCTAGGAAAGGCACTTCGGACACACCAAAGCAGCATTTATCTTGGTTTAGAGTTATTGCAGCTTTGGAAAGACAAGAGAGGACTTGCTCCAAGCGGCCGCGGTGCTCTTTGTTGTCGTGATCAAGAGAGAGAGAGAATTTATTGATCATATCCTGAGGAGGCTAACTGGAGGCCGCCCAGGATGGCGCTTGAAGTCAAACTCTCGACAACGTCCCGGGCCCTCCGGACCGCCCAGAGTTTCAGTTCGTACTTGGAGCTTGTGATGGCCTTGTTCCAAGCCTCTTGAAATTTCAGCTCCGTTAGGCCGTTCACTGGGCACAGCCAGAGCATGTTTTCAAATTTTTTGTATTCATGGGCGCAGAAATGGCACGTGGCGAGCATGTCAGGGTTGATCCTGTGCATGAATAGGGCTGTCATGCAGGGGCGTTTCTGTAGCTGGTAGAGTGTGACTGTGCTCTGTTGAGTTTGGGGTGTGTGGTGGGGAAAATTCGCCTGCTCCCCCGGTGGTGTGATGTGATATCGTGGTCCATGATGGCCGGGTGTTTGTCACTCGTTGCGTCCGCGCGCGTGTCCCTCGATGAGGATGGATCTGCCACACGGTTAGTAAGCACGCTAGGCGGTGTTGCCTCCTCGTTGGGGTTGCAGCACTTCAGGCATTTGAGGAGGGCCATGCGGCCGGAAATCAAGTGAGATGAATTTTGGGCCGCTCCTCTTCGGGTGGGGCCTCGTCCGCGGCGTATCTGCGTGCTGCTTTGATTGTTATGTGGGTGGGTTACAATGAAACGAGGGCCGTTGCGAAAGTTCGCGCAACTGTCTGAGTCTGCATGCGTGTATCTTCGCGTGTGCCTTTTCCGTTGTGGAGGGCCAGCGCCATAGCTAGCTCCTCTGCTTCGTGCATGTGCCGAGTTCTTGCACAGGCTGTGTTGACCAGCTTTCCCTTCGCATCCGTTACCGCCGCAACTTATGGGTGCCGGCCTGCGTATTTGGCTCAGTCTACAAACACCGCGTGTGTGTTGTGTCTGTGTATTTTATTCAGTATCGCTCTTGCTGTGTTCCTCCGTCGTCCGTCGTTGTGGATCAGGGGGACATTGCGTGGCACTGGCTCTATGTTGAGGTGTGCTTGAACATCCATTGGAAGCTTGGTCTTGTTGTGGGGTTTGAAGAGGGGCCTTACGCGTGCTTGCCGTAGGATCTTGTTTCCGACAAGGGTGCTCAACAGCCGAGCTATCTGTGCTGTTCGCTACGCCTCAAATCTCCTGTGCTGTGTTGTGGAGGCCTAGTTGCATTACCTTTTCATTACTTGTGCGATTGGGCAGGCGTATGGCTGCTTTCAGGCCATTGCGCAGTAGCTCATCTATCTTGTTGATCTCTGTCCATCCCCCACAGAGGAAGTGGGCTGCGTATACACCTTTTCAAATTTTCACTCCAGGGGGCGCCATATTGAAATGCGTGCCGTCTAACGTACTAACGTGCAAGATTGGCGAAATCGCCATCTTCGTCTGCGCGTACTCTAACCGGCACGGTATGCGTTGGTGAGATCCCTGCTAAAGCCTGCGTTCACTGATTTTTCATTTCTTTAGACTGTTTTGTGTGATATCGTCACTGCCACTGACCGATTCGTCGCTGTCTGAACCGTTGAGCGGCGCGCATTCGCCCTTGCGACGCAAGAATGAGCTCCGCGTCTGCGAACGGCAGTGCTTCGTTATCGGTACCAGTAACAGCAAGCGTAGTACCAGGTTGATCACGGTATGAAGTGTTAATAATTGGTAGCTCGAGTGTTCTTGCAGCTGTGACCGCTTTCCTTTATTGGTGTACTAAAAGTGTACAGATTATCCATCAGTTTCACACCTCCGTGCACACTCGTTCGCGTGTTAGTGGCCAGAAATACGAGTGAACATTGTTTATATCTCATTAAGGCGAATGCGTGGTGTCTTCGTCAGGTGTGCAACTACGAGGCACTGGAGACGCACAGCGACGTGCAGTGTGGCTGGCTGGCTCGCCGACTGGCTGGGTGGGTCAGTTGCTGGTGCACAGTGTGAAGGAAAAGGTCGTGCTGGTGTGACACCATCGCAAGTCTTGAACAGTAAGCCCGATCGCGCGTGGGTTTCCGCGAGGCCCTCCGATGAAGTACGGCAAGCAGCAGGCTGCACATGCGTAACCGGACAAGGCGGAGTTTGCAACTGTGTCGGCCGCTGTGTCATGGATGAGATAAAGTACGAATCCGCAACATTCTTACGAGTTACTAGGTGAGTCATCAGTGACTTGCATACCTTTATTTCGTATCCAGGATGCGGCACGGGAAGATTGCTCACGTCGGTTTTCTTGCCGCTAATGAATACCGGGAATAGAGACGTGATAATAGCGACACGCGGAAGTTCTTCCAATTTACTGAAGCCACCCACTGCTGCCGAGATTCAGGCGATGAAGGAAAACGATGCAGTGCGAACATGCCCACTTGCACTCATCGCGTGGTGTACTGTGCTGCGGACACATGATTGCACCTAAAATATTTCTCTTCCACTGCTTGTTCGTTCACCCATAGACGACACAGTGATGGCCAGGTGACTTGCTAAGTGAAGGCAGTATATTTTCTGCCATGGTAGTCACTTCGTATCGGAGACAGGCGCACAACAGTCACACAAACGCACACCGAAGCAACACCAACACAGCAATGGCACAGCCCAAAGCACGATGACAACACTGAGAGCATACCTTCTACTCCTGGAAGGCGTGGTGCGCTTTCATGTTTTCTTCGAGGAGCCCCGCATGCTTGTTTGCGATGTGATGCCCTGCACAAAAATGTGTGCGCTCTTTTCCAGGTGTCTGAATGCCTTGGTGTTGTGGCCATTCTGGGCATTGGTTAGCCCCAATACTATGATGTTGAGGCGCTTATTGGACGGTAGTCGGCGACGATATGCAATGGCGAGAGTCAAGGCAAAAACACGGACTCAGAGCGCGAGCGCGAAGAACCAAAGAGGACGACCCACTAGAAGGCTATAGAGAGCGCAACCCATTACTCATTAACCCCTTAAGTGCTTTATTTTTTTGAAAATTTCCCAACCAAAAGTGCCTATTTTTTTTATTGCTGATTTCGAATCTGATTGTACTAAAAAATAGCTAGTCGATGTTAAAAATATATTTGTACCACATACTTAGTCAAATCAAAACACGGAATAACGCAAGGGGGCCTGTTGCAGCTCCTGCCCCAAAAGCGAGTTTCCTTTCTCAATTTTTTCCCGTTTTCTCCTCGCTTCCGAGAGCAAACGAAGCACATTTGAAGAAACTGTTGAATATATTCCATAAGGTCATCTGGCAATGACAAGTTGAAAGTCTTGCCTGGAATGACCAAGAATGGAAAGCGAGGAGGCTTCACAGGAGGATTGCCCGCATCAAGCAGGATCCACTGGCGAGCACTCGCGATGTTTGCTTCCGAGCTGTTTTCATCATCACCGGAGGAGATGCTCAATTCACCGCCTTCGCTGTCTTCACTTCCGGACACAAGATAAACATCTGTATCCGAATGATCATCACTCGAAAAAGATGACGAAAACGAAAAGCCTCTTTTCGTGTTGACGAGCCAGTTATGCATAGGTGCCCGCCACCGCAAGCCATCTTTTCATACAAAAACCGCGCTCTTTCCGCAGGAGAAAAATAAATTGCCAAGTAAATGCTGCCATCTGGTGGATTACACGCAATCTAAGCTGTAGAAGAGCGCCTCTTGCCCTGAACGCTAGAGGGGAGTACCAATTCCGCTAGGACGAGCTCTGCTCGTCCAAAGCAGTTTGGGGACAGTTTGGGCAGGACGAGCTCTGCTCGTCCAAAGCAGTTAAGGGGTTAAAGGCTTCGCTACAATTACCCCGGGTACGAAAAGGGAGCCGTCCGGCAACCTAACAGCTCGTCACTATGAGTGGGTCATAATAGGCCTTGAGGCGCTACACGTTGACGATGTCGCGCCCTGGACGGCGCATGTCCGAAGATGGTTCGATGGGTTCGATCACGTAGTTGACCGGGGATGTGCGCTCGACGACCCGGTAGGGGCCTTCGTATTTCGGCAGTAGTTTTGTAGAGAGGCCAGTTGCAGTGGTAGGGACCGAGAGCCATACGAGCGCTCCAGGGAGGAACGTGGACTCAGAAGTGGTGGTTCCACCGCGAATGCTCTTCTGCCGCTCTTGTTCCTGGGTTGTAAAAGTCTTGGCAAGCTCGCGACACTCTTCCGCAAGCCTGGCTGTGTCAGATATCGGCG
Source organism: Rhipicephalus sanguineus (assembly GCF_013339695.2). Taxonomy (NCBI): domain Eukaryota; kingdom Metazoa; phylum Arthropoda; class Arachnida; order Ixodida; family Ixodidae; genus Rhipicephalus; species Rhipicephalus sanguineus. Next base: position 30,144,988 of record NC_051178.1, read on the forward strand.
CACACTCAGTTGAATCCGGCTTGTATGGGAGTATCGTGTCGATGGTGTGCGACGAGTGCCTTCCGTACAATAGGAAGAAGGGTGAAAAACCAGTAGTGCTCTGAGAGGCGGTATTATAATTATAGGCGTAGGTGACAAAGGGCAGAATGGCATCCCAATTTGTGTGATCGGCGGCGACGTACATTGAGAGCATGTCGCCGAGCGAGCGGTTAAAGCGTTCGGTGAGCCCATTCGTCTGCGGGTGGTAAGCAGTAGTTCTGCGGTGAACAGCATGGCACTCTTTTAGAATGGCTTCGAGGACTTCCGACAAGAAGACACGGCATCGATCGCTGAGAAGCTCCTGGGGTGGACCGTGGCGCAGCATGAATCGGTGTAGCAGGAAGGAGGCAACATCGCGCGCTGTAGCCGCTGGGAGAGCGGCGGTTTCGGCGTATCGCGTTAGATGGTGAACAGCGACGATGGCTCAGCGGTTACCAGCCGATGTCAGAGGAAGTGGTCCGTACACGTCGATGCCCACGCGCCCGAACGGACGGTTCGGGCAAGGTAATGGTTGTAGACCGGCGGGTGACACGTGCGTTGAAAGTTTTCGGCGTTGGCAATCGAGGCAGGAGCGAACGAACTTCTGCACGTAGCGGTACATCCCTCGCCAGAGTGCGCGCATTGTGGATCCCAGAGTGCGCGCATTGTGGATCAGAGTGGAAGGACTCGCATATTTCAGAACGCAGACTGCGGGGTATCACAAGTAGCCATTGGCGGCCGTCGGCGTTGTAATTGCGTCGGTGCAGTAGGACGTCACGAATGATGAAATGGTGGGCTTGACGACGCAACGCGCGAGTGGTTGGTGTTGCCGACGGATCAGTCAACAAGTCTATCGGCGAGGCGATCCATTTATCCTTGCGCTGTTCGGTAGCGATGGTGTGAGCGTCGATGGAAGAAACAACATTGTTAGGAACCGAGCAGGGGGCATCGTCGTCAGGCAAGGGGGAGTGCGAGAGGGCGTCGGCGTCAGCATGCTGGCGTCTCTTGCGGTACAGCACGCGAATATCGTAGTCCTGTAGGCGAAGTGCCCAGCGGGCGAGGCGGCCTGAGGGATCCTTCAATGACGTCAACCAGCATAGTGCATGATGGTCGGTGATGACATCAAATGGGCGACCATATGAATAGGGCCGGAACTTTGTAAGGGCCCATGTGATCGCCAGGCATTCCTTTTCGGTGACGGTGTAATTGGTTTCGGCTTTAGTAAGCGTACGACTTGCATATGCCACGACATATTCAGGGAACCCTGGTTTGCGCTGCGCAAGGACAGCGCCAAGGCCAACACCGCTGGCGTCTGTGTGTACCTCTGTAGGGGCCGTTGGGTCGTAGTATGGGAGGCGACGTCAACAAACGACGGAGCTTTGCGAAAGCGTCGTCGCACTCCGACGACCACGAATGGAGGGGCCCGTTACTTCCAAGGAGCTTCGTCAGCGGTGATATGATAGTCGCGAAGTTTCGAATGAAGCGCCGAAAGTAGGAACACAGTCCTACGAAACTGCGCAGTTCTTTGACGGACGTAGGTTCCGGGAACTCGGTCACGGCCCGAAGTTTGGCTGGATCGGGGAGAATTCCGTCCTTGGACACAACGTAGCCGAGTAATGTCAGCTGCCGTGCTGCAAATCGGCACTTCTATAGATTCAGTTACAGACCAGCGTCGTTCCTGTCTCTCTCTCTCTCGCCTCATCTTCGTCTTTCTCTCTCACTTTTAAACTTTCCTGTCTACTTCTCCCTTCTCGTTACTTCCGATTTTTCCTGGCGGCAAGGGTTAACCGTGTGTGGCTCCCAACCTTGGGTAGACCATATTAGGTTATAGTGACGGCGTACTGCTGGCGTTGCGCAGACTTTTCGTATGTTCTGGCAGGCAATGGACACAACTCCGGTGCCTCTGGTACCGAAAGAGCGGCGTAGCTCCCTGGAGCGCGCTAAGAAAACCAAAAAGCCGATAATGGGGCCCGACGACGGCCCTGCTGCTTGAGCTCTAAATTTCGACCTAAACAACACCCACTTCCTTCTCGTACACACAGCACTACCTGACATCCAATATGGAAGCACAAATTATACAATGGAACGTGAGAGGACTGCTTAAAAATCTCGACGATGTCCAAGACCTCTTACACAAACATACACCAAAGGTGCTGTGTGTACAAGAAACACACTTGAAATCCAAACACACGAACTTTCTACGCAGCTACATTATTTTCCGGATGGACAGGGATGATGCCATCGCGCCATCCGGGGGTGTAGCGGTTATAGTTAATCAAGGAGTAGCATGCACACATTTACCACTTCGAACTTCCCTTGAGGCCGTGGCTGTTCGAGCGGTTCTTTTGAACAAACTCGTCACCATTTGCTCTCTCTACGTACCTCCACACTACCACCATCAAACACATGAATTTCAGTCCTTGATAGATGAACTTCCGGAACCTTATCTGGTACTTGGCGACTTTAATGCACATAGTGGCCTTTGGGGTGACTCTCGCTGAGACGCGCGAGGTCGTCTCATTGAACAGTTCCTTTTCTCTTCTGGCATGTGTCTCTTGAATAAAACCCCCGCAGGGGCGTCTGCGCAAGCAGGCGTTTGGTGTGTAGCGACACCACGGACCCGAGCTAACGGGGGGTTTCGACCCCTCCCACGCCTAGCCGTGCGTGGCTTTGCCGTGTCCGGGGAAAAGGGGATCCTGGGGGTTGAGCCGAAGCCGGGTGATTGGACCTTTAAGGCCCCCTGGCAGAGGCAACACACCCCTTTGGCCCCGGCTTCACGCAGACGGCACCCCTGGGCTGACCCACCCAGGGGAAATCGGCAGTCGCCTTTTCCTGTCTCTCTCTCTACCTACATCTTCGTCTTTTTCTCTCTTTCAATCTTTCCTGTCTTCTCCTCTTTTCTAGATACTTCTAATTTTCTTGGCGGCAAGGGTTAACCGTGTGTGGTCATCCAACCTTGGTACACCATATTAGGTTATAGTGGCGGCGTACGACTGGCGTGCTGCAGTCCTTTTTTACAAAGCTCTGCCGCGCCCCCCTGTAGGGCTCCGTGGTGGGCGGTCGGCGCTGTTGCCGAACTTACATATTATTCTTAAAGCTACACAAGCTTCCGCCCTTCTCGATCGGCCTCTCAAGAGGAACCGCACCGAAGCAACCTTCCATTTTTCTCTCCAGCCCAGAATAACATTCCCGAAGTACCACGTATTACACTCAGACAGTACACCAGCAAGGAAGCTATCACCATTTATGGTGGCCAAGTGCCTCAAAGAAAAAATCGGACCAAAGCATAAAGTAACTAAAATGTCAAGTGGCGATTTGCTCATTGAACTAACTGAAAAAGAACAAGTTCCGAAGATCACCGAGCTTACGAACATTGGCAACACAACAGTATCTACCACCGTCCACAGATCTCTAAATACAAGCAAAGGCGTCATATCAGAGCAATATTTCATTGGCCTTAGCGATGAGGAACTCCTCGACGGGTTTCAAGATCAACAAGTCATCAAGGTTCAGAGAATTGTAATACGACGAAATGATCAAGAAACTCCAACAAAACATATCATTCTGACCTTCGCAACAAGTGACATGCCTACCTCAATTGAGGCAGGATACCTGAAAATCAATGTAAGGCCTTACATTCCAACCCCGAGGCGGTGTTTCAAATGCCAACGGTTTGGGCATGCATCGCAAGTATGCCGAGGGAAAGACACCTGCGCAAAATGCAGCTCAAATGATCACAAAGCTGAAAGTTGCGAAGCCTCACCTCATTGTGTCAATTGTGGTGGAGACCATCCCGCCTACTCACGGTCCTGTCCATCCTGGAAAAGAGAGAAGGAAATCATCACACTAACCGTAAAAGAAAAGATCTCATTTGTCGAAGCGAGAAAACGCTTGTCACACCTCTTCCACAAAAGCTATGCCGAGGTGACGCGTAAGGGGGCAGCGTCACAACGGCCTCAGGAGTCCACCGTGTCCGCTCAAAGCGACGCGGTGGTCCCCAGCGCCTCTGAAAAGGCGATGGAGAGGCGACCCAGCGCCTCTGAAAAGGCGATGGAGGTCGATCCCAAAACCTCGGTGTCGTCGACACCGAAGGACCAGCGCTCCCTCGAGCGCGCCAAGCGGGACAAGATCCCAATAACTCTGCAACCGAAGCGATAACCCACGTGGATATCGCTCTTCACGGACCAAATTTCTACCATATGTCACCTACCATCATTTTAACAATTGATCCACATTATTAGTACATTTTCTTCCTTGTAATTTCATCATGGCTTTTATTGTTCATTGGAACATCAGAGGTCTATTTCAAAACTTAGGTGACATAAAGGACATTTTTAACAAGTTTTCCCCGATAGCATTGTGCCTCCAGGAAACAAACCTGGGCGCAAAGCACACTCGTATACTAAAAGGTTACACAGTTGTCCGTAAGGACCGGCAACATTGTATCCGTTTATCGGGGGGAGTTGCAATTGTAGTAAAAGGCGGCATTCCCACCCGAGCAATCACATTAAACACCCCTCTCGAGGCTGTAGCAGTCAGTATTATAGCACACAAAACCATATCCATCTGCTCCATCTACATTCCCTCCCATGAACAATTGACACTGCGAGAACTCGAGGACTTGACAGCGCAGCTTCCAGAACCGTTTGTTCTCGTAGGTGATTTTAATGCTCATGGCACGCTATGGGGCAGTGACCAAACAGACCAAAGAGGGCAACTTATTGAAGATTTTATTTTATCGAATGACATCTGTCTTTTAAACTCGGGCACACCAACTTACTTTTCACCAAGTTCACGCAAGTTTAGTTGCCTCGATCTAGCATTTTGCTCACCATCTATTTTTAATGATTTTAAGTGCGAAGTACTGGACTCTTCGTACGGCAGTGATCATTTACCTGCAATCATCAAACTGCCATCGTCACTACCCACCATCACCTCTAAACCACGCCGCTGGCTAATCCATCTTGCGAACTGGGCACTATTTTTAGAAAACGCGAAACTAGAGGACATCATCTCGCCAGATATTACGATCGATGACATTAATGACAAAATCACGGAAATTATAATTGCAGCCGCAGAAAAGTCAATACCACGATCGTCAACTCATGTCCGAAAAACGAGAAATGTCTGGTGGACAAAAGAATGCACTGAAGCAAAGAAACTGCAAAATAAAGCTTGGGGCGTCTTGAGGAGGTACCCCACATATAGCAACCTCGTAAACTTCAAGCAGGCTAAAGCGAAAGCGCGCTATATCCGTAGGCAGGCCGAAAAAACATCATGGCGCGAATACATAACTTCTATAAATAGTACTGTCTCGTCTAAACGATTGTGGGACCAGTTGAGAAAATTCAGAGGAGACTGCTCAGCCTACACTATACCAATTCTCACAAGCCCAGACATCCAGACAACAACACAAGAACAAGCCGACATATTAGGGGAGCACTTTTACAACATTTCCAGTTCAGCCAACTACACTGATACTTTCCTCAAACACAAAGAAACCGCAGAGAAGCAGAACCTACCGCTCACAGGTGCTTCACACGAAGCTTACAACCAACCCCTAACACTACAGGAACTAAACATTGCACTCTCACATGGTAAAAAAACGGCAGTAGGCCCCGACAACATACACTACTCTATGCTGGCACATCTGTCCGAATCATCGACAAAAGTTTTACTTACATTTTTCAACATGGTATGGCAATCCGGGTCTATGCCAGAACAATGGAAAACTGCCATAGTAGTCCCATTTCTGAAAACCGGTAAACCCCCAACATCCCCGAGCAGCTACAGACCAATCGCTCTTACCAGTTGCCTGGCGAAAACTTACGAAAGTGTTATCAATTGCAGACTGTCTTTTATCCTCTATTCAAGAAATTTGATTGATAATCATCAATGCGGATACAGAAAAGGTTGCTCAACCACTGACCATCTTGTTCGTCTTGAGCATGAAATACGAGAAGCATTTCGCTACAAACAGTACTGTCTCGCGGTTTTTTTCGATCTAGAGAAGGCCTACGATACCACGTGGCGACACGGAATTCTGCAAGACCTCGCTAATCTAGGCATTCGAGGCAAAATGCTAAAGTGTTTGTCCGACTTCATGACTAAAAGAACATTTCAGGTGCGGTTGGGCACTGTGCTTTCACGCACGTTTGTCCAGGAAAATGGCGTACCACAAGGCTGTATCCTTAGCACTACCTTGTTCATAGTAAAAATGAATTCAATCAATAAGATCATACCACCCACAATAATGCACTCTCTATATGTTGACGATCTGCAAATCGCTTCTCGTGCCTCTAACCTATCAACCTGTGAGAGGCAACTTCAAATTACCATAAACAAACTAACACATTGGGCCGACAGAAATGGTTTCCGCTTTTCCACACAAAAGACTGTTGCTGTGATGTTTACATTAAAAAGAGGATTACTCCCAGACCCAGTTCTTACATTAAACAACATAGCGATGATGATAAAACACGAACAAAAATTTTTAGGTGTGACATTCGACAGTAAACTGAATTTTCTTGCTCATATTAATGCACTTAAAATAAAGGCAAATAAAGCGCTTAACATACTAAAGGTTTGTCCCATAAGCATTGGGGCTCTGATAGATTATGCCTCCTGAAGGTTTATCGTTCTGTTGTCCGCAGTATTTTAGATTATGGGTGTGTTGTTTACGGCTCGGCCAGAAAATCCTACATTGGGCGCCTGGACCCCGTACACAATCTCGGTCTCCGTTTGTCCAGTGGCGCGTATAGAACATCGCCGATACAGAGTTTATACATAGAGTGCAATGAACCTCCGCTATGCCAGCGTCGCGCACTTTTAACCCTCTCTTATGTTCTAAGGATCAGGTCACAGTCTCAACATATATGCCACGACATCACCACGCAATGTCACTCACGCTTACATTACTCTAATAGGCCACACTTCATCAAACCACTGATTTTACGTTTTGAAGAGCATTCCCGCTCATACGATATTTGTGAGGACGCACTCAATGTCGCCATGAAACCGCCGAGACTGCCGCCATGGTCTGATCTGACGCAGCTGTGTGACTTTTCACTGACCAATCTAAAGAAACACAACACCGCGCCAGAATACATAATCCAGGAATTCCGTGCACTTCAGGACAAATACAAAGGATATACCGAAATATACACAGACGGCTCGAAAACAAAACACCATGTAGGCATTGGGATTGTGACAAAAGAAAGCGCTGTCAGTGTTAGAATACCTGAGTTCATGTCCATTTTCAGCGCTGAAATGTACGCCTTATGGGAAGCAGTACAAAAAATTATCACCGAGAAACACCGACAAGCAATCATTTACACGGACTCATTAAGCTCAGTAAAGGCGCTACATATAAGATCGGAGTGCGAACCTTTACTCGGTGATATCCTACACACTATCTCCAGTAACGAGGATGTCACTATTCGTTTCTGTTGGGTACCAAGCCACATAGGGATACCAGGCAACGAAAAGGCGGACGAATGTGCGTCTCTAGCAGCACAGACATCGGTTAAGCGAATAAATATTCCCCTTAATGACAGCCTCCGTAACATTCGCGTAGCATTATCTTCAAAATGGCAGCAACAATGGGACTCCTGCACGAGTAATAAACTGCATCTAGTGAAGCCCACGGTGGGAGAATGGAAGTCGTGCCGTCACCATGAACGGTTCATTGAGGTTATCCTATGCCGACTCCGCATTGGGCACACCCACCTCACTCACAACTTTTTGCTCAAAAGGGAAGACATGCCGGAATGTGGAAAATGTCAACAGCCATTAACAGTTACACATATTCTAATCACGTGCCCACACATTGAAACAGAAAGGCGAAAACATTTCAGAGAGTTTTACAAGCGTCAGATACCTATGCACCCGAATCTGATTTTAGGAGAGGATCCACTTGTTCCCCTATGTAACGCTATCAATTTCTTGAAAGCAAGCGGCTTTTTAGATAAACTTTAGAGATACTGGTTATAATAGAACACCTTGTGTTTGGCGCAGCTTAGCCTGAGTTGCTCTTGCGCCATTAAACCCAATATAACTAACTATCTTGAATAAAGAAGAGCCAACATACTATAGCCTCGCCAACAATACCTATTCGTCCATGGATCTCAGCATTACATCCCCATCGCTTCTACCCTTACTCAATTGGAAAGTTATTATTAATCCTTACGGAAGTGACCACTTCCCGATAGTTCTGAGTGCACCAATAACTAATGAATGTCTTCCACAGGTTCCCAAATGGAACCTTGACAAAGCCGATTGGGAACAGTTTTGTAAAATGGCTCTCTTGAGCTGGACCGACATGTGTGCTTTAAGTATGGATGAAGCCGTAGAATACTTTACTGCTTTTTTGATTGATGCCGCAATTAAGTGTATCCCACAAACATCTGGACTGCCCGGCAAAAGACGTGTGCCATGGTGGAACACTGAGTGTCGAAACGCGCGCAAAAAACAAAATAAAGCATGGAGGCTGCTTCGGGACTCGCCGACAGCCGAGAATCTGGACAGTTTTAAAAACATAAAGTCACAAGGCAGGAGAACTCGCCGACAGGCAAGAAGACAAAGTTGGCAGAAATTTTTATCTGGAATTAACTCATATACACAGGAGGCTAAAGTCTGTAACATGGTTAGTAGGGTAGCAGGCCGACAAGCGCATTCACTTCCCCTAGTAAACACACAAGGTGACAGCTTGGAAGACCAGGCGAACTTCCTAGGTGCACACTTCGAACAGGTATCGAGCTCGTCACACTACACGGAAGCTTTCCAACGACACAAAGCAAAAATCGAACAACACAAACTAGAGCGCAAATCCACAAAACACGAGGAAGCATACAATGAACCTTTCAGCTTAGCTGAGCTACAGGCATCGCTGAACTCATGCAATAAATCCGCCCCAGGTTCCGACCGTGTTGTATATGAAATGTTGAAACACCTGCCTTCTGCAACCCAAAAAATCATCCTTTCCCTGTACAATGCTGTTTGGTTTTCCGGCGAGATCCCCTCGGCCTGGAAAGAAGCCATCATAATTCCGATTCTGAAGCAGGGTAAGGACCCATCCTCAGTATCCAGTTACAGGCCAATAGCCCTAACAAGTTGTCTGTGCAAGGTTTTCGAAAAAAATGCTAACTCGGCGGCTTCTACATTTCCTCGAAGCCAGCAACTCACTTGACCCATACCAGTGCGGTTTTCGAGAGGGTAGATCTACCTCTGACCATCTTGTACGTATCGAGGCACAAATTCGCGACGCTTTTGTTCACAAGCAATTCTTCCTTTCGGTGTTCCTCGATATGGAAAATGCCTACGACACCACATGGCGATTTGGAATATTAAGAGACCTATCCCACTTAGGTGTCCGAGGAAAGATGTTGACCATAATCGAAAGCTATTTGTCCAATCGCACATTCCGTGTTCGAGTGGGTAACGTCTTGTCCAGAATATTTGTCCAGGAAACTGGAGTGCCGCAAGGTGGTGTCCTGAGTTGCACACTTTTTATTATAAAAATGAATTCGCTACGTCTGTACATTCCACAGAACATGTTTTATTGCACATATGTGGACGACGTGCAGATCGGTTATAAGTCGTGCAACCTTTCAATGTGTGAGCGGCAGGTCCAGCTGGGCTTGAACAAGGTCTCTAAATGGGCAGACGAGAATGGGTTTACGCTGAATGCACAAAAAAGCACTTGCGTCCTATTCTCCAGAAAACGAGGCTTTCATCCCGATCCAGACATTAACCTACATGGTCAGCGTCTGTTGGTAAACACAGAGCACAAGTTCCTAGGTCTAATTCTAGACACAAAACTTACGTTCATACCGCACATTAAGTACATAAAAAACAAGTGCATTAAAACCATGAATATTCTAAAAGTGTTGTCACGCACCACGTGGGGTAGTGACAGGAAGTGCCTGATGAACCTTTATAAAAGCCTTGTACGCACGCGCCTAGATTATGGGGCGATAATATATCAGTCTGCGACACCAAGCGCCTTGAAGATGCTTGACCCTGTCCACCACTTGGGCATTCGTCTTTCTACGGGTGCTTTTCGCACCAGCCCCGTGGAAAGCCTCTACGTCGAATCGAACGAGTGGTCGCTCCACCTGCAGCGATCCTACATGTCGTTTGTATACTATCTCAAAGTGAACGCAGACAAAGAACACCCCTCACACCCCACAATAAATGATTTATCTAGTTCTGCCCTTTTCGACCACCGTCCTTCGGTGCGACAGCCCTACTCACTTCGTGTGAGGGGCTTGGCTGAGGAAACGAGTGTGCCACTTTTCGAACACTGTCTATTGGCTCCCGCTGCACAACTACCGCCGTGGCGGTGGCACCTTATAGACTGCGACCTTTCTTTCATGGAAGTAACGAAACACGCGCCTATTGCACATATCCGTACATACTTCCTTGAACTACAACACAAATACACTTGTGCGGAATTCTTTACGGACGCCTCAAAGTCCAATACTTCTGTGTCTTACGCAGCCGTTGGGCCATCCTTTACAGATTCCGGTATTCTACACCCAGAATCAAGTATCTTCACAGCAGAAGCTTACGCGATACTTGCGGCCGTTAAACACATCCAACAATTAAAACTACAAAAGGCAGTGATTTACACAGATTCTCTAAGCGTGGTAAAAGCTTTAAAAAGTCTGAAAAGACACAAAAACCCCGTCTTTGTCTCGCTGCATTCTCGCTTAAGCACGATCTACGCACTCGAACAACATGTCGTAGTGTGCTGGGTGCCAGGGCACCGCGAGATTCAAGGCAACGTGTTGGCGGACCAGCTAGCAGCATCCGCCCACGAAAACAGCCACAATACATCCTTAGCTATTCCCCCACTAGACTTAAAACACTTCCTGAAAAGAAAGCTCAGAGCATTTTGGCAGACCACATGGGATATGCATACACGAAATAAGCTACACGCTGTCAAACCGCATCTAGGTAATTGGCCGCCAATATCAAAATCACGCCACACAGAAGTTACACTCTGCAGACTTAGGATTGGTCACACATACAGTACACACACACACCTTCTGTCCGGTGGCGAACCACCTTTGTGTGACAGATGTGGGCAGCCACTCACTGTCCTTCACGTTCTCATCGAGTGCAAGGAACTCGATGCTATCAGAAAAAAACACTTTTCATTACCCTACCGACAGCAATTTCCACTTCATCCTTCAATGTTCGTCGGTAGGGACCCGCTTTTTACATATCAGTCACTGTCTGCTTTTGTAAACGATGTACAGAGTTTTCATGTCATATATCAAGGTGAACCGTAGCACGGCCTCTAAGCGGAGGTCGCTGCTGCGGGGAATACATTAAAGACAGCACTTGCCTCGCGGCCCTTGGACTCAAGGGCATTGACGAGGCATTCGTGCTGATGTCATATCTTCAGTTTTATTCTTGCGACCACTTGTCATTCACTCCACTACACATATTTCACGTCACTCTCATGATTTTAATATATATATATATGTATATGTTTTACCCGCCTTTAGCGCGAGGAATTTTAAAGCCCCTATACAGCTACTTAGCGCAACCATTGTTCTCATCCTTTGTCCCATGAACTGGCGCTCTTTGGCCATCAATTGGCCCTTGCGCCATTAAACACCACATATCATCATCATCACAGCTACTTACCGCAACCATTGTTCATATCCTTTGTCTCATGAACTGGCGCTCTTTGGCCATCAATTGGCCCTTGCGCCATTAAACACCACATATCATCAAGGTAACTAAATGGGCAGACGAGAACGGGTTCAGCCTCAATCCGCAAAAAAGCACTTGCGTCTTATTTTCAAGAAAGAGAGGCCTCCATCCTGACCCGGACATTGACCTGCATGGCGAGCGGCTACCTGTCAAAACGGAGCATAAATTCCTTGGTGTAATTTTAGACGCGAAACTTACCTTCATATCACACATAAAGTATATAAAGAACAAGTGCATAAAAACCATGAACATTCTAAAGGTATTGTCACGCACTACGTGGGGTAGTGACAAGAAGTGCCTGTTGAATCTCTATAAAAGCCTCATACGCACGCGTCTAGATTATGGGGCGATAATTTATCAGTCTGCGACACCAAGCGCGTTGAAGATGCTTGACTCTGTCCACCACTCGGGCATTCGTCTTTCTACGGGTGCTTTTCGCACCAGCCCCGTGGAAAGCCTCTACGTCGAATCAAACGAGTGGTCGCTCCACCTGCAGCGATCTTACATGTCCTTTTTATATTATCTCAAAGTGAACGCAGACAAGGAACACCCCTCACACCCCACAATTAATGATTTATCTAGTTCTGCCCTTTTTGACCACTGTCCTTCGGTGAGACAGCCCTACTCGCTTCGCGTGAGGGGCTCAGCTGAAGAAACGGGTGTGCCACTTTTCGAACACTGTCTAATGGCTCCCGCTCCACAACTACCGCCGTGGCGGTGGCAACTTATAGATTACGATGTATCTTTCGTGGAAGTAACGAAACACGCTCCTATTGTCCATATCCGTACATACTTCCTCGAACTACAGCACAAAAACACTTGTCCAGAGTTCTTTACAGACGCCTCAAAGTCCAATACTTCTGTGTCTTACGCAGCCGTTGGTCCATCCTTTTCCCACTCTGGCATTCTGCACCCCAATTCAAGTATCTTCACAGCAGAGGCTTACGCGATACTTGTAGCCGTTAAACACATTAAGGAATTAAAATTAATACGTGCAGTCATATACACGGATTCTCTGAGCGTCGTAAAAGCATTGAAAACTTTGAAAAAACATAAAAACCCTGTCCTTGTGTCGCTTTACTCCCTTTTATGCACGCTACACACACTCAAACAACATGTTGTAGTGTGCTGGGTGCCAGGGCACCGCGAGATCGGGGGAAATGTTTTGGTGGACCAACTAGCTGCCTCTGCCCACGACAACGTTGCCACCAATACATCAATGCTGTCCCTGCACTAGACCTTAAACCCTTCGTAAAGCAAAAGCTCAGGGCTTATTGGCAGCGCTCGTGGGACAGACAAACTCAAAACAAGCTACATGTTATTAAGCCGAATCTTGGAATTTGGCCACCAGTATCCAAGTCACGGCACACACAAGTAACACTTACGAGGCTACAAATAGGACACACCCACAGTACACATGCATACCTCTTGTCCGGTGGTGATCCACCTGTGTGTGATAGATGCGGTGAGCCACTCACCGTACTACACATTTTAATACAATGCAAGGAATTAGATGCAGTAAGAAGAAAACATTTTCCGTTTCCCTACCGGCATCAAATACCATTGCATCCATCCATGTTCGTTTGGTGTGTAGCGACACCACGGACCCGAGCTAACGGGGGGCTTCGACCCCTCCCACGCCTAGCCGTGCGTGGCTTTGCCGTGTCGGGGGAAAAGGGGATCCTGGGGGTTGAGCCGACGCCGGGTGTTTGGACTTTTAAGGCCCCCCGGCAGAGGCAACACACCCCTTTGGCCCCGGCTTCACGTAGACGGCACCCCTGGGCTGACCCACCCAGGGGAAATCGGCAGTCGCCTTTTCCTGTCTCTTTCTTCCCTCATCTTCGTCTTTCTCTTTTACTTTAGAACTTTCCTGTCTACTCCTCCCTTCTGCTTACTTCCGATCTTCCTGGCGGCAAGGGTTAACCTTGTGTAGTTACCCAACCTTGGGTGGTTATATATGGTTATAGCGGCGATGCATGGCTGGCGACTTCAAGTATTCTACCTTGTAGCGTCCCCTTGTTGGGCTCGGTGGTGGGTGGCCACCATCGCCGCCGAACTTTGCACTATCCGTATGGCCAACTTTTTTCCCGCACTACCTGATCGCCGCCTGAAAGGTGGCGCACCGAAGAATCTTTCACGCTCTCCAAACCAAAGCAGTCCTTCCCCAAGTACCATGTTGTGCATAGCCAGAAAGAAAACAAGACAGTCCGAGCAATCTCGCCCTTTCTAGTGTCGAAAACTCTGACGGAAGCAATAGGCCCAGGCTATAATGTAACTAAGATGGGAAGCGGCGACCTCCTTCTGGAAGTTCGCGATAAGCTTCAATATGACAACTTATCCAAACTAGTAGCATTTGGGGACGTCCCAGTTTCAGTAGGCCCACACAGGTCCATGAACACAGTGCGCGGGGTCATCTCTGATGATGACCTTCTCGAACTCTCTGAAAGTGAATTATTGGAAGGCTGGCAAGACCAGAACGTAGTCAAGGTCCAAAGAATAGTAATACGACGAGACGATAAAGAAATCCCAACGAAACACGTAATTATCACCTTCGGAACAAGCGAACTACCTGAATCCATCGAAACCGGTTACTGTAAGCTCCGTGTCAGGCCCTACGTACCAAATCCCCGTCGATGTTTCAAATGCCAGCGCTTTGGACATGGATCACAAGCTGCAGAGGACGTGCTACTTGCGCAAAATGTTCTTCCAACGAGCACTCATCGGAAACTTGCACTCAGCATCCCGTTGTGCAAACTGTGAAGGAGACCATCCTGCCTACTCGCGATCGTGTCCCTCGTGGAAAAAGAAAAACAAATCCTAGAGCTCAAAGTCAAGTTCAATCTGTCCTTCCAAGAGGCACGTAAACGGTTCTCACTCCATAATCAGTCAAGTCCTTCCTTCGCCGATGTGACGCGCCGGGGCGCCGCGCCACGTCTTCCGGCGCCCGCAAGAGTCGCACGGAGTGCGACTGCGGTCGCGCCATCAGCGCCCCCGGCTGGAGTAGCCTGTGCTGCTCCGCCACCTCCCAAAGAGGGCCAGCAGACTCCCGAGCCTGCCGGACCCAAGGCCCCTGCAAGCGCAGTTAGGCCACAAGCTGCCACGAACGTGCCTGCTGAGCGGGCACTATCCACCACCTCAGAAGAGGTGATGGATACAACTATCACTCCCCCGGCGTCTCAGACGCCAAAGGAACGGCGCAGCTCTTTGGAGCGTGCGAAAAAAGAGAAAGCCCGCATTACAGGGCCCGGAAAGGGCTCTGTAACTTAGGGCAACACCACCTGTTGAAGTTATATATAATGTCACCCATCATTTCTTTAATCAACCGACCAATCTATACATGCATATTTGCTAAATTTTATTCTATCATGGTTTTTATTGTGCACTGGAACTGTAGAGGGCTGATACACAATTTGGGTGACATCAAGGACATCATCAACAAGTTTTCACCAGTCGCTATATGTCTACAAGAAACAAATCTAGGTGCAAAAAACACCCACTTCCTTAAAGGATTTACTGTTGTCCGTAAAGACCGCGAACACTCTAGCCGCCTATCGGGGAGGAGTCGCCATAGTTGTACAAGGCGGCACCCCTACCCGATACATTAAATTAAACACCTCTCTGGAGGCTGTGGCTGTCACTGTTTTAGCGCATAAAACCATCACCATCTGTTCACTGTACGTTCCTCCTCATCAACATATCACTGCCCTCGAACTGCACGGCCTCACAGCACAACTGCCAAAACCATTCGTTTTAGTCGGAGATATTAACGCTCATTGTACTCTATGGGGCAGCGAAAAAACAGACAAGAGGGGGCAAGTCATTGAAGATTTTATTCTATCAAACAACATTTGTCTTTTAAACACAAGCTCTCCGACCTATTGTTCACCCAGCTCCCGAAAATTCAGTTGCCTGGATTTAGCGTTGCGTTCACCATCTCTTTTTACCGATTTTAACTGGGAAGTTCTCGACACCTCTTATGGAAGCGATCATTTACCTGCGATCATCAACCTAACATCAAAACTACCCACCATTCCCACTAAACCACGTCGCTGGCTAGTGCAACACGCAGACTGGCCTCGGTTCAAAGAAAATGCGAATCTGGAACAGGCCTTCTCATCAAACCTTAATATCCATGAGATAAATGAAAAGTTCACCGCAATTCTTGTTGCAGCCGCAGAAAAATTCATACCCCAATCGTCAAATAAAGTGCGAAAGAAGTTAAAGACCTGGTGGACTCCGGAATGTACCGATGCAAAGAAACTTCAGAATAGGGCCTGGGGTGTCCTGAGAAGGTACCCTACTTACACAAACCTCGTAAGTTTTAAACAGGCCAAAGCCAAGGCGCGATACATCCGTAGGCAAGCAGAGAAATCATCCTGGCAAAACTACATATCTGGGATCAATAGTTCAGTCACATCCAAAATATTGTGGGACAAGGTAAGAAAGTTCAGGGGAGACTACTCACCGTACACTATACCCATACTTACGAACCCGGGCACACAAACAACATTACAAGAACAGGCAGACATTCTAGGTGTACACTTTTACAACGTTTCTGGCTCTGCGAATTACTCCGACACGTTTCTGAAATACAAACAGGCTGCGGAGAAACAGAGACTGCCAACTACAGATAACTCAAACGAAGCTTATAATTGCCGAATAACATTACAGGAATTAAACAGTGTCCTCCTTAATGGTAAACAAACGGCAGTAGGCCCTGATCGTATTCACTATGCAATGTTGGCACACCTATCTCCGGCATCGACAGAGGCCCTTCTGAAATTCTTCAATAGAATATGGGAATCGGGAATAATGCCAGAACAGTGGAAAAAATGCAATAGTCGTGCCGTTTCTAAAATCCGGAAAATCCCCCACATCACCCAGCAGTTACAGACCGATCGCCCTAACAAGCTGCCTGGCAAAAACATATGAAAGCATCATAAATATCAGATTGACATTCATACTCTCCTCCAGGAACTTAATAGACATGCATCAGTGTGGGTACAGGAAGGATTGCTCGACCACTGACCACCTTGTCCGACTAGAACATCACATACGAGAAGCATTTCTGTATAAGCAGCACTGTATGGCGGTTTTTTTCGATTTAGAAAAGGCTTACGATACAACGTGGAGACACGGAATCTTACTTGACCTCGCAAGCCTGGGAATTCGTGGGAAAATGCTTAATTGCCTGGCCGATTTCTTGACAAATCGAACATTCCAAGTACGTTTGGGCACAGTGTTATCACGAACATTCACCCAGGAAAATGGTGTACCGCAAGGTTGTATCCTCAGCACCACTCTTTTCATAGTGAAATGAACTCAATCAACAAGGCCATACCACCCACAGTAATGCACTCCGTATACGTCGACGATCTTCAAATCGCCTGTCGTGCCTCCAGTCTTTCATCCTGTGAGAGACAACTTCAAATTACAATCAATAAGCTTACGAAGTGGGCGGACCAAAATGGTTTTCGGTTTTCGACACAAAAAACTACCGCTGTCCTCTTTACACAAAAAAGGGGAGTATTCCCTGACCCAGTTCTCAAACTAAACAACATCGAAATGCAGGTAAAACAAGAATATAAATTTCTAGGAATTACATTTGACCGAAAACTTAACTTTCTGGCACACATAAACACACTGAAAGCCAAGGCAAACAAAGCACTCAACCTCCTCAAAGTATTATCCCATAAGCACTGGGGCTCCGATCGTCTATGTCTGCTGCGTATTTACCGTTCCGTTGTGCGCAGCATTTTAGATTACGGTTGCGTTGTCTATGGCTCAGCACGAGATTCATACATAAGTCGTCTAGACCCTGTGCATAATCTTGGACTGCGTTTATCTAATGGCGCTTACAGAACATCGCCCGTGCAAAGTCTGTACGTAGACTGCAACGAGCCTCCTTTGTGTGATCGACGAGCATTACTAACCATGTCCTATGTTTTAAGAATAAGGTCATCCCCCCAACACATCTGCTACGACATCGTCACAAAGTGTAAGTCACGCTTACACTACCTAAACAAACCAAACTCAATTAGGCCACTTATCTTACGTTTCGAAGAGTGTTGTCACAGGTATGCCATCCCTGAAGAGGCACTAAATGTCGCAATAAAACCACCAAGACTACCGCCATGGTCCGATTTCGCGGAGCTCTGCGATTTGTCATTAAGCCATCTAAAGAAAAGAGACACCCCATCAGAACACCTCATCCAAGAATTTCGTGCACTTCAAGATAAATATAGGGATTACGCCGAATATTACACAGATGGCTGTGGGTATTGGGATTGTGACTGGGGAGAGGGCCTTAAGTGTGAGAATACCTCAGTGTATCTCCATTTTTACAGCTGAAGTTTACGGCTTGTATGAAGCAGTCCGGAAAATAATCGCTGGTAAACACAGGAAAGGAATCATATACACCGACTCGTTAAGTGCACTGAAGGCCCTACATGCTAAGTCCGAGTGTGAGCCATTACTTGGCGACATCCTAAACATGGTGTTCTTAAATAGCAAAGAAATTTCCATCCGTTTCTGCTGGGTGCCAAGTCATGTTGGGATACCGGGCAAACGAAAAAGCAGATGAATACGCCTCCTTGGCAGCACACAAAACACTCACAAAAATAAAAATCCCGCTGAAAGACAGCCAAAGAACAATTCGTCAAGCACTGTTAGGCAAATGGCAGCAAAAATGGGACTCATGCACAAATAACAAGCTCCATCTAGTTAAGCCTGTACTTGGAGAATGGAAGACCTGTCGTCATCAAGAACGCTTTGTTGAGGTCATTTTATGCAGACTCCGTATTGGCCACACACACCTGACACACAACTTTCTACTCACAAAAGAAGAACAACCAACATGTGAAAAATGCCAACAACCGTTAACACTCATACACATCCTAATTTCATGCCCCGACGTTGAAACGCAGAGACAGAAATATTTCAGAAAATTATACAAACAACACATACCTCTACATCCTGCTCTGCTTCTAGGAGATCAGCCTTTAGTACCGTTGTCAGACGTGCTGAACTTTCTTAAAGAAGGTGACTTTTTAAGTAAGCTGTAAAACTGCATGATATCACTGCCCCATATTTAATACCTCGTGACTGGCGCAACATAGCCTCAGCTGCTTTTGCGCCATAAAAACCGAATTAACAAACAAACATAGGCTTTAGAATTACATATAATGTCCTGATTACTACAAAACACCCTTTGTCTGGCGCAGCTTAGCCTCAGTTGCTTTTGCGCCATTAAACCCAATTTAACTAACTAACTAACTAACCATCCATGTTCATAGGTAGGGAACCGCTTTTTAAATACGAATCATTGTTCGCGTTTTTAAGGGATGTAAATAGTTTTCACGTCATCTTCTCTGGCAACCCGTAGCACGACCTCTGAGAGGAGGTTGATGCTGCGGTGACCACATTAAAACAGCACCTGCCTCGCGGCCCTTGGACACAAGGGCTGTTGCCGAGGCAGTCGTGCTCTGGCCATTTCTGTATAGCCCCATTATCACGACCCCTTGTCATTCATTCTCACTGCATATATCACGTCACTCTCATAATTTTAATACATATATGTTTTACCCGCCCTAGGGCGTGGAATTTTAGGCCCCTATACAGCCGCGTAACAACATCATAGCTCACATCCCTTTCAGAGCATTGTTACCTTTTTTGACATTTTTCATGGCGCTCTTTGGCCAAGCATGGCCCTTGCGCCATTAAATCCCACATATCATCATTCCTGAAAAGAAAGCTCAGAGCCTTTTGGCAGACCGCATGGGATATGCATACACGAAATAAGCTACACGTTGTCAAACCGCATCTCGGTAACTGGCCGCCAGTATCGAAATCACGCCACACAGAAGTTACACTCTGCAGACTTAGGATCGGTCACACATACAGTACACACACACACCTTCTGTCCGGTGGCGAGCCACCTTTGTGTGATAGATGTGGTCAGCCACTCACTGTCCTTCACGTCCTCATTCAGTGCAAGGAACTCGATGCTATCAGAAAAAAGCACTTTTTATTACCCTACCGGCAGCAATTTCCATTTCATCCTTCAATGTTCATCGGTAGGGACCCGCTTTTTACATATCAGTCACTGTCTGCTTTTTTAAACGACGTACAGAGTTTTCATGTCATATATCAAGGTGATCCGTAGCACGGCCTCTAAACAGAGGTCGCTGCTGCGGTGAATACGTTAAAGACAGCACTTGCCTCGCGGCCCTTGGACTCAAGGGCATTGACGAGGCATTCGTGCTGATGTCATATCTTCATAGTCTTATTCTTGCGACCACTTGCCATTCATTCCACTAGACATATTTCACGTCACTGTCATGATTTTAATATATATATATATATATGTTTTACCCGCCTTTAGCGCGAGGAATTTTAAGGCCCCTTTACAGCTACTTACCGCAACCATTGCTCACATCCTTTGTCTCATGAACTGGCGCTCTTTGGCCATCAATTGGCCCTTGCGCCATTAAACACCACATATCATCATCAGACCAGCGTCGCTCAAACGCGTCAACACATGCCGGAGGCGTTGAAGATGCGTGGAGAAGTCTGGAGCGAAAACGACGACGTCGTCGAGGTAGCACAAGCACGTGTGCCATTTGAGGTTGCGCAGAACAGTATCCATCATGCGCTTGAAGGTGGCGGGCGCATTACACAGCCCAAACGGCATGACTTTGAATTCGTACAAGCCGTCGGGCGTGACAAAGGCGGTCTTCGGTCGAGCGTCATCCGCCATAGGTACCTGCCAATACCCTGAGCGCGAATCGATAGATGAAAAGAATTCGGCTCCTTGTGGGCTGTCAATCGCGTCGTCTATTCGCGGTAGTGGATACACGTCCTTACGAGTGATCTTATTGAGTCGTCGGTAGTCCACACAGAACCGCACAGAACCGTCCTTCTTCGCAACAAGAACGACAGGAGAGGCCCAGGGGCTGTTAGATGGTCGAATAACATCGCGTCGAAGCATGTCGTCGACTCGCTCATTGATTACGCGGTGTTCTGTGGGAGATACGCGATATGGACGTTGCCGCAGTGGTGGTTGGGCGCCAGTGTCGATGCGATGCGTAACGGTGGACGTGCGGCCGAGAGAAGTTTGAGGGCCTTGAGGAGGTGTTCGTGCTCGCAACGTACCCTCATTATTTTATGATCACGACCTCTTGTTATCCATTCTCTGTGCACATGTTTCACGTCACTCCCATGATTTTATTACTTATGTTTTATCCGCCTTTAGCGCGAGGAATTTTAGGCTCCTATACAGCCACTTAACATAACCATTGTTCACTTTCCCTATCATGTCCTGGCGCTCTTTGGCCATCAATGGCCCTTGCGCCATTAAACAACATATATTATTATGAGAGAAGTTTGAGCAACATCGAAAGAAGCGCGAAATTCTTCCAAGAGGTCCAGAAGCTGGGAACGCTGGACCGGCGTAAGATTGTCAGCAATGGATGAAGCAAATACATCAGCGGGCGATGAACCAGACGTGGTAACATAACTGAGCGTGCCGGAACTGGGGCAGTGTGTGCCATCGGGTTCGTCCATAACTTGTGCGTCTTCGAGGGTTCCACGTTGCCGAGACATTCTCCTCGCACCAACGTAACACTGTACGGAGATGTGTTGATAACAAAAATTGATGTGCTGCCCTGAGTGATTTGCACGGTCGCGAAGGGCACCAGCAAGCCTTTCCTCGTGCAAACACGGTCGGATGGCGAGAGGAGTGCGACGGTGTCAGAGAGACTGGCGCAGTAGACGGACACCGCCGTTGACGAGTATGCAGGCAGTTTGGTGTCGTCTTTGACGAGAACCTTGCTCACAGACGTTGGACTGTCAGCCGGCGTCAGATCAGAGAATGGTGAGAGCTCTATTTCGGCGGGTGCGCAATGAATCACGGCGTCGTGGTGGGAGAGAAAATCCCATCCTAGGATGACGTCGTGAGAGCATGCTGGAATTATGATCAATTCCACGGCGTACAGAGCATCCCTAATCATGACGCGGGCTGTGCACACCGCTGTAGGGTGAATACTTTGGGCGCTGGCTGTACGAGGAAGAGCCCGGGAAGTGGCGTCGTCACTTTTCGCAGTAGTCGGCTAAGTTTGTCGTCAATAACGGATACGGCGGCTCCAGTGTCACTAAGGGCAGATGCGCGAACACCGTCCACAAACACGTCTAACACCTTCGATGGGCTTCGCTGAGGGCTTTCGCGGTTGGATAGCGTCGCAGCCCTTGCCTCGTGGACTGCGACGACTAGTTTTCCTGGTCACGTGGGACCGGCCGTGGCCGCATCGGTGACAGTGATCGGCGTCGTGGTGACGGCGAACGGTGGTTAGATGGAGCTGGGCGAGACGACGGTGACATAGGCGGCGGTGAATCGTAATACGGGCGGCTTGACTGGCTGGGGATGGCTGAAGCTACACGAGGCGGCTGCACGCGATTGCAATAGCGGGCGACATGACCGGCGAAACCACACGCGAAGCAGATCGGGCGGTTGTAAGAAGTGCGCCATCGGTTCGCCGGGGTAGGTCCCATCCACGGCGCAGGACGCGGTGGCCGAGGCGTCGGCTGATACGACTGCATGATGGGCTGCATCGGTGGCCTAGGTATGGCGTCGGCAAACGCAGCCGGCCCACTCGCTTCGAAGGCCTGAGGTCTGGCGACGGCTTCGGCGTAAGTAAGTGGGGCAGCCACAGGGATCGCTTGGGGTGACCTGGCTACATATGGTGACCTGTCACCATATGTTCCGTTTATATTCCTCCGCATACACATTTTACTGTTCTGGATTTGAAGAAAATTTTGGACCAACTGCCGGAACCCTATGCTATAGCAGGGGATTTTAACGCGCATGGAACGCTCTGGGGAAGCAGTACAACAGACGTCAGAGGACAAATCCTCGAAGATTTTATTCTGAGTAACGACATATGCCTTTTAAATACGGGTAGCGTCACCTACTGCTCCCCACGCACAGGAGCGACGAGTTGCTTAGATCTGGCACTGTGCTCACCGTCGCTGTTTTGTGACTTCGAATGGAGTGTAATAGATAACGTTTAGGGCAGTGACCACATGCCTGCTATCATAAAATTAACGCAAACTCTCCCTACTACCACATCTAGACCACCTCGGTGGAAACTACATCTGGCAGACTGGGCGCTATTCACTGAAAAAGCCGCCCTAGAAAAAGAGGCACTTGACGGTTTAAGCATAGATGAAATGAATGAGACAATCACTACCTGCATACTCGCGGCAGCCGAGCAAACCATCCCGCAATCCTCCGGCATTCTAAATAAAAGACTTAAACCCTGGTGGACAAGGGAGTGCACACAGGCTAAGAAAATTCAAAACAAGGCATGGGGAATCTTTCGTAGATACCCTACACAAGACAACCTCCTATCGTTCAAACAGGCAAGAGCAAAGGCAAGATTTATCCGCAGGCAGGCCGAAAAGCTCTCCTGGAAAAAGTATGTCTCATCAATTAACAGCTCTGTCACATCTAAAAGAATGTGGGATCAGGTGCACAAGTTTAACGGCAACTATAGTTCATCATCATCATTCTCTCAACTCCTACCATTCAGACAACCTTAGATGAACAGGCAGACCTACTAGCATTGCACTTTTGCACTATTTCGAGCTCAGCCAACTATTCGACGGCCTTCCTAAAACATAAACAATCTATGGAAAAACAAAAGCTTCCGACAACAGGTTTTAAGGACAGACATACAACGCCCCATTAACCCTTCAGGAAACGAACAATGTACTTTCTCAAGGCAAGAAAACAGCACCTGGTCCAGACAGAATACATTACCAAATGCTCGCCCATCTGTCCCAGGAAGCGGTGAAGACATTGTTGCACTTCTTTAACCTTATCTGGGAGTCTGGAAGAATGCCAACAAATTGGAAAAAAGCTTTTATCATTCCCTTTCTGAAAGCTGGAAAAGATCCTACATTACCATCCAGCTACAGACCCATAGCACTCACAAGTTGTATAGCCAAATCGTACGAGAGCATAATTAACATTAGGCTAACATACGTCCTCGAAATTTCCATCAGTGTGGTTATAAGAAGGGGTGTTCGACTACCGACCACCTCGTCCGCCTTGAACACACAATACGAGAAGCTTTTTTGTACAAGCAGCACTGTTTAGCAGTATTTTTTGATCTTGAAAAGGCATATGACACAACTTGAAAATATGGTATCTTACAAGACCTGGCGGAACTAGGAATCCGCGGCAGGATGCTCAACTGCTTGTCCGACTTTCTATCAGACCGAACGTTCCAAGTTCGTTTAGGCTCAACACTTTCACGTCCATTTACTCAGGAAAACGGTGTGCCTCAGGGCTGTGTCTTAAGCACAACCCTCTTTGTCGTCAAAATGAACTCGCTGAATCAGCTGATACCATCCACTATTATGCAATCACTTTACGTCGATGATCTCCAAATAGCGTGCCGGTCATCCAACATTACGACATGTGAACGACAGACTCAAATTGCATTAAACAAGCTTACCCAATGGGCCAACAAAACGGCTTCCGTTTTTCAGACGAAAAGACTGTTGCTGTGGCGTTCTCTCACAAACGAGGCTTGCAACCAGACCCCGTCCTTAAATTAAACGAAACATTACTGCCAGTAAAACAGGAACAAGGTTTCTGGGTGTTGTATTTGAAAAAAGCTTAACTTTCACATATTAATAATCTGAAGGTCAAAGGCAATAAAGCTCTTAATGTCCTGAAAGTCTTCTCCCGGAAGCGCTGGGGCTCCGACCGTAAATGCCTCCTACACATCTATCGTTCGTTGGTACGTAGTAAACTAGACTACGGTAGCATAATCTATGGTTCTGCAAGAGGCTCGTACCTCAAGCGCCTAGACCCTATCCATAACAAAGGGCTACGCCTAGCAACCGGTGCCTACCGGACCTCGCCCATTCCTAGCTTGTACTCCGAAAGTAACGAACCGTCCTTGGAATACAGGAGAACGCAACTGATGTCTACATATGTCCTTAGAGTTCGTTCTTCCCCGCAGGGGCGTCTGCGCGAGCAGGCGTTTGGTGTGTAGCGACACCACGGACCCGAGCTAACGGGGGGGTTTCGACCCCCTCCCACGCCTAGCCGTGCGTGGCATTGCCGTGTCCGGGGAAAAGGGGATCCTGGGGGTTGAGCCGACGCCGGGTGATTGGACCTTTAAGGCCCCCCGGCAGAGGCAACACACCCCTTTGGCCCCAGCTTCACGTAGACGGCACCCCTGGACTGACCCACCCAGGGGAAATCGGCAGTCGCCTTTTCCTGTCTCTTTCTCCCCCACGTCTTCGTCTGTCTCTCTCACTTTTAATCTTTCCTGTCCACTCCTCTCTTCCATTTACTTCCGTTTTTTCCTGGCGGCGAGGGTTAACCTTGTGCAAATAGGCAACCTTGTTCTATGCGCATTTGGTTATAGTAGCGGTGTACGGCTGGCGTCTGCATGCTTTCAATTCCATGAATCTTGTAGCGTCCCCATGTTGGGCTCCGTGGTGGGTGGCTGCCATCGCTGCCGAATCAGATTCATTTACTATGCATAGAGCATTCCCGTTGCTACAAGATCGTACCGCTTCAAAGCGCGTACGCACCGATGAACTCTCCTTTCTCACTCGAACCAAAGAAGTATTCCCTCACTATCACGTAGTGCACTGTGACAAGACTGACAAAACAGCTAGAACCGTGTCCCCATTTGTTGTATCCAGAACACTGACAGCCACTTAGGTGCTGGCTATAAAGTTACAAAAATGGCCAGTGGTGACCTGCTTCTCCAACTAAATGACAAAATACAATTTGATAAACTAAAGAACCTCCGAACTTTTGGCGACATTCCTATTAGCGTTACACCACACAGATCCATGAACTCCGCACGCGGAGTAGTATCAGACTCAGATCTGCTTGAACTATCAGAAAGTGAACTCCTCGAAGGCTGGAAGGACCAGTACGTAACCGATGTGAAGCGAATTGTAATAAGGAGAAACAATCAGGAAATCCCAACCAAACATTTGATATTGACCTTTTCTACTAGTGAACTTCCACAGAACATAGAAACTGGATACACAAAGACAACCATCAGGCCTTACATCCCAAACCCTCGCCGATGCTTTCAGTGCCAAAGATTTGGCCATGGCTCCCAGAGCTGCCGTGGTCGACCCACCTGCGCAAAATGCGGTGTCCAAGGCCATGCCTCGGACACCTGCAACGAAACCCCACACTGTGTTAACTGCGACGGCGACCACGCCGCGTATTCTCGTTCTTGTCCAAGCTGGAAAAAAGAAAAAGATATCATTTCACTGAAAGTACGCGAAAACATTTCATTCAAAGAAGCACGAAGAAGGTGTTCGCCATTTTACGGTCCAACTTATGCTGATGCGGCGCGTCAGGGGGCAGCGTCGCATCGGCCACCGCCACAGCCCCGGCTCACACAAGGTGAGCCACCGGCCGTGGCGGCTGCCCCCGTGGTGGCAGCAGTTAAGTCTGCTCCACCTGCCCAGCCAGAGATCCCGGCTACTCCAGGGTCGTCGGGTCTCACGACCACGCCTCGCCAGGCGAGGTCGGAAAAACAAGCCAACAGCTCGCGTACGCGGGCGTCCAGTGCCTCACACGAGGCAATGGACACGACTTCGGTACCCCTGGTGCCGAAAGAGCGGCGTAGCTCCTTGGAGCGCGCTAAGAAAACGAAAAAGCCTATAACAGGGCCCGCCGACGGCTCTGTTACCTAAGTTCCAACTTTCTGTCTGAACAACAACGAATTCCCGTACATACACACAGCACTACTTAACTTCCAATATGGAAGCACAAATTCTGCAATGGAACGTCAGAGGACTCCTCAGAAACCTCGACGATATCCAAGAACTTTTACATAAACATTCACCAAAAGTGCTGTGTGTACAAGAAACACACTTAAAAACCAAACACACCAACTTTCTACGCAGTTATATTATTTTCCGGAAGGACCGGGATGACGCTGTGGCGTCATCCGGTGGTGTAGCGGTTGTCGTTAATCAAGGAATTGCATGTACACACTTACCTCTCCAAACGTCCCTTGAGGCAGTGGCTGTTCGAGCGGTTCTTATGAACAAACTCGTGACCATTTGCTCTCTTTACATACCCCCACAGTACCAACTGCAAAACATCAATTTCAATCTTTAATAGATGAACTCCCAGAACCATATCTCGTTCTTGGGGACTTTAATGCACATAGCAGTCTGTGGGGTGATTCTCGCTGCGATGCACGAGGTCGTCTGATCGAACAATTCCTTTTCTCTTCCGGTGCGTGTCTATTGAATCGGAAAGAGCCAACATATTATAGCCTAGCGAACAAATCCTACTCGTCCATAGACCTCAGCATTACATCTCCATCCCTTCTTCCCCTGCTTAATTGGAAAGTTATCGGGAATCCTTACGGAAGCGACCATTTTCCAATAGTTCTAAGCGCACCAACAGGAAATGACTTTCATCCACAGATTCCTAAATGGCAGATTGAAAGGGCCGATTGGGAACAGTTTAAGAAAATTACACTTTTAAGTTGGTCGGAGATGTGTGATTTAAGCATAGATGCAGCCGTAGACTACTTTACAGCTTTTTTGATTAACGCTGCCACCAAATGCATCCCTCAAACAAGTGGACTGTCTGGCAAACGACGTGTCCCATGGTGGAACACCGAATGTCGAAATGCGCGAAAAAGGCAAAACAAAGCGTGGAGGTTACTTCGGGACTCGCCGACAGCGGAAAATCTTACAAATTTTAAGAACGTAAAGTCACAAGGCAGGAGAACGCGCCGACAGGCAAGAAGGGAGAGCTGGGTTAAGTTTTTATCGGGCATCAACTCATATACACAGGAGGCTAAAGTCTGGAACAGGGTTAGTAGGGTAGCAGGACGACCAACACATTCACTCCCTCTAGTAAATACACAAGGCGACAGCTTGGAAGACCAGGCGAACTTCCTAGGCGCACACTTCGAACAGGTGTCCAGCTCGTCGCAATACTCCGAGGCTTTCCAGAGGTACAGCACGAGAATAGAAAAACAGAAATTAGAACGCAAATGCACAAAATACGAAGCCTACAACCAACCTTTTTCCTTAGCTGAGCTTCAGACATCGCTAGACTGCTGTAATAATTCCGCCCCAGGTTCTGACCGGGTATTATATGAAATGTTGAAACAGCTACCTTCTGAAACACAAGAAACACTGCTCTCTCTTTACAATGTCATATGGTTTTCCGGCGAGATGCCTAGTTCCTGGAAAGAGGCTATAGTGATCCCTGTTTTGAAACAGGGAAAGGATCCAACCGCTGTTACTAGCTACAGGCCTATCGCGCTAACGAGTTGCCTGTGCAAACTCTTCGAAAAAATGATAAACTGCAGGCTAATTCATTTCCTCGAAACAAACAAGTTACTTGACCCGTACCAGTGCGGATTTCGAGAGGGGCGATCTACAACCGACCACTTAATACGGATTGAAGCACAAATTCGTGAAGCATTTGTCTATCGGCAATTTTTTCTCTCGGTATTCCTGGACATGGAAAAAGCCTACGATACAACATGGCGGTTCGGAATACTGAGAGACCTGTCCCATTTAGGTGTACGAGGTAAAATGTTGGACATAATAGAGAGTTACCTTACGGATCGTACATTCCGTGTCCGAGTGGGAAACATTCTTTCACGACCGTTTGTTCAAGAAACTGGGGTGCCACAAGGTGGTGTCCTCAGCTGCACACTTTTTATTGTAAAAATGAATTCCCTGCATCTATGCATCCCACGCAATATGTTTTATTGCGCATACGTTGATGACGTGCAGATCGGATATAAGTCGTGCAACCTTGCATTGTGTGAGCGGCAGGTACAGCTTGGGTTGAACAAGGTAACCAAGTGGGCAGACGAGAACGGGTTCAGCCTTAACCCACAAAAAAGCACGTGCGTATTATTCTCTAGAAAGAGAGGCCTTCATCCCGATCCTGACATTGAATTGGGTGGCCACCGTCTGTCTCTAAAGACGGAGCATAAATTCCTTGGCCTCATTTTCGACACGAAGTTAACGTTCATATCACACATCAAGTACATAAAAAACAAGTGTATAAAAACTATGAATATCATCAAAGTGTTGTCACGCACTACGTGGGGTAGTGACAAGAAGTGCCTGATGAACCTCTATAAGAGCCTCATACGCACGCGCCTAGATTACGGGGCAATAATCTACCAGTCCGCGACACCAAGCGCCTTGAAAATGCTGGACCCTGTCCACCATTTAGGTATTCGTCTTTCTACGGGTGCTTTTCGCACGAGCCCCGTAGAAAGCCTCTACGTCGAATCAAACGAGTGGTCGCTTCATCTACAGAGATCCTACTTATCATTTGTATATTTTCTCAAAGTGAACGCAAACAAGGAACACCCATCACACGCCACAATCAATGATTTGTCCACGTCTGCCTTTTTTCACAACCGTCCTTCGGTGCGAGAGCCTTACGCGCTTCGTGTGAGAGGCTTGGCAGAGGAAATGAGTGTTCCACTTCTTGAACACAGTCTAATGGCCCCCGCTGCTCGTCTCCCGCCATGGCAGTGGCAGCTTATAGACTGCGATATATCTTTCGTGGAAGTTACAAAACACGCACCTATTGCACATATCCGTACATACTTCCTCGAACTGCAGCACAAATACACTTGTCCAGAATTCTTTACAGACGCCTCAAAGTCCAGTACTTCTGTGTCTTACGCAGCTATTGGTCCATCCTTTTCCAATGCCGGCATACTACACCCGAATACAAGCATCTTCACAGCAGAGGCCTACGCCATACTTGCGGCTGTCAAACACATCAAAGAATTAAAACTAGAAAGTGCTGTGATATACACTGATTCTCTAAGTGTAGTAAAAGCCCTGAGATCTCTCAAAAAGCATAAAAACCCTGTCCTTGTGTCACTCTATTCACTCCTGTGTACGGTCCACACACTCAAACAGCATGTCGTGGTGTGCTGGGTGCCAGGGCACCGAGAGATACAAGGAAACGTATTGGCGGATCAGCTAGCTGCATCCGCCCACGAAAATGCTGCCGCCAATGCACTCATTTGCCGTTCCTGCCCTTGACCTAAAACCCCTCCTTAAAAGAAAGCTCAGGGCTCATTGGCAGAGCACATGGGATAGACAAACACATAACAAACTACACGTTATCAAGCCTCATCTTGGTAACTGGCCACCAGTGTCAAAGTCACGCCACACAGAAGTAATACTCACAAGGCTAAGAACAGGACACACATACAGTACACACTCACACCTTCTCTCTGGCGGCGACCCACCATTGTGTGATCGATGTGGTGAAGCACTTAGCGTGCTTCACATTCTAATCCAGTGTAATGATCTAGACACGCTTAGAAAACAACATTTTATATTACCCTACCGACAACAATTACCATTTCACCCATCAATGTTCATCGGTAGGGAACCTGTTTTTAAACATCAGTCACTTTTCGCGTTTTTAAAAGATGTACATGACTTTCACGTTATTTACCCAGGCATTCCGTAGCACGGCCTCCTAACAGAGGCTGCTGCTGCGGTAGTTACACTTAAAGTAAGCACCTGCCTCGCAGCCCTTGGTCTCAAGGGCGCTGACGAGGCATTTGTGCTCGTGCCATATACCCTTAGTTTTATTATTACAACAACCCGACATTCATTCTCACTACAAACACACATCACATCACGCTCATGATTTTAATGCTTATACGTTTTACCCGCCCTAGGGCGCGGAATTTTAGGCCCATATACAGCCACGTAACACCATCATAGCTCACATCCCTTACATACCATTGTAAACCACCGACCATTGCTACACTTTTATCATTTTCATGGCGCTCTTTGGCCACGCATGGCCCTTGCGCCATTAAAACCCACATATCATCATCAGAGTTCGTTCTTCGCCAAACCATATATGCCACAACATTATCACACGCTGTGACCAACGACTACACTACACAAACAAGCCAAACGCCATTAGACCACTAATACTGAGATTTGAAGAAAAATTTCACGCCCTAAATGTACCTAATGAAGCACTCTCCGTCACCAGAAGACCAGACAGATTGGCCCCCTGGAGTGATTTCTCCAAACACCTTGATTTCTCACTAACACATATAAAAAAACAACATTCCCCACGCGAACATATACTGCAGGAATTCCGCACGCTACAAGAAAAGTACCACACTTACAAAGAATTTTACACCGACGGTTCGAAGACGTCTGCGTATGTTGGAAGCAGCGTGGCAGGAGGGATACACGAACAAGTGACCAGACTGCCTCATTTCGTCTCTGTATACACCGCTGAGTACTATGCCTTGTTGATGGCAGTACGAAATATTATAAGCACAAAACATAAAAAAGCAGTTATTTTCACTGATTCTTTAAGTGCTCTTAGAGCCTTAAATTCCAAATATCAGCATGAGCCATTCACAGGTGATATATTGAATATCCTATCACACCTACCTGAAGACCACATCATAAAATTTTGTTGGGTCCCGAGTCATGTTGGGATCCAAGGTAACGAAAGGGCGGACCAACTAGCAGCAACGGCAAAAGAGCTGCGTGTTTCAAAGATCAACGTACCTGTTAGGGATGCGATCAAAGCAGTTCGCCTGACCATCAGCTCTCATTGGCAGCTTAGATGGAATTCGCAACAAAATAACAAACTTCACCTAATTAAACCTATCCTTGGTGAATGGAAGACGTGCAATCATCAAGAACGTTTTATTGAAGTAGTAATGTGCCGACTTCGAATAGGCCATACACATGTCACACATAACTATCTATTGGCAGATGAAAAACCACCAACATGCGATAAATGTTATGAGCAACTAACAGTAGCCCACATGTTAATTGCTTGCCCACATCTGGAAACTCTAAGAAAAAAAACATTTTCATATCTTTTACAAGTTAAACATTCCATTTCACCCAATGTTACTCTTAGATAATGAGCCTTTCATCCCCTTAGATAGTGTGATTAGATTTTTAGACGAAGCAGGATTATTAAATGCACTTTAATTATGACAGGCTGTGCTACTGTTACCGTAATAGAAAAACCTAACTAATGCGACCTGCAGCACGGCCCCTCCAGGAGGCCTTTGCTGCGGTAGGTATCCTTACATGAGGCACTGGCCTCCCGGCCCTTGCTTATAAGGACACGGGCAGAGCAGTAGTGCCCCGCAGGGGCGTCTGTGGAAGCAGGCGTTTGGTGTGTAGCGACACCACGGACCCGAGCTAACGGGGGGGTTTCGACCCCCTCCCACGCTTAGCCGTGCGTGGCTGTGCCGTGTCCGGGGAAAAGGGGATCCTGGGGGTTGAGCCGACGCCGGGTGCTTGGACCTTTAAGGCCCCCCGGCTGAGGCAACACACCCCTTTGGCCCTTGCTTCACGTAGACGGCACCCCTGGGCTGACCCACCCAGGGGAAATCGGCGGTCGCCTTTTCCTATCCCTCCCTCTGATCTTTTTCTTTCCTAGTTTCTTTCCTCTCTGTCCTGTCTCCTACTCCCTTCAGTTACTTCCCTGTTTTCGTAGGCGGCCTGGGTTAACCTTGTGCAAATAGCCAACCTCGGTCTATGCGCATTTGGTTATAGTAGCGGTGTACGGCTGGCGTCTGCATGTTTTCGATTCAATGAATCTTGTAGCGTCCCCATGTTGGGCTCCGTGGTGGGTGGCCGCCATCGCTGCCGAATCCAATTCCATTAGTATGCATAGAGCATTTCCCCTCATTAGTGATCGTGCCGCTTCAAAGCGCGTACGCACCGAAGACCTGACTTTCCGTAGCCGACCCATAGAAGTATTCCCACACTATCATGTGGTACACAGCGAGAAGACCGACAAAACAGCAAGAACCGTGTCCCCTTTCATAGTATCAAGATCACTGACAGCCACCTTAGGTGCTGGCTATAAAGTTACAAAAATGGCAAGTGGAGACCTCCTTCTAGAACTCCGTGACAAGGCACAATTTGAGAAATTACACAACCTCGTAACCTTTGGCGACATTCCAATCACTGTAACACCTCATAGATCCATGAATTCAGCACGTGGAGTTGTATCCGACACTGATCTGCTTGACCTCACCGAGGCTGAACTACTGGAAGGATGGAAGGAACAAAATGTCACAAATGTAAAGCGAATCATCATCCGAAGAAATAACCAGGAAATCCCCACCAAACACCTGATCCTTACCTTTTCCACAAGCGAACTACCGCAGACTATAGAAACTGGCTACACAAGGACACCTGTAAGACCTTACATCCCCAACCCTCGCCGATGCTTTCAGTGTCAAAGATTTGGCCATGGCTCGCAGAGCTGCCGTGGTCGACCTACATGCGCAAAATGTGGTGTTGAAGGCCATGCCTCGGACACCTGCAATGACACACCACACTGCGTGAACTGCGACGGCGACCACGCTGCGTATTCACGCTCTTGTCCAAATTGGAAAAAAGAAAAAGATATCATAGCACTGAAGGTCCGAGAGAACATATCTTTCAAAGAAGCACGCAGAAGGTGTTCGGCCTTTCACGGCCCAAGCTATGCTGATGCGACGCGTCAGGGGGCAGCGTCGCGTCGGCCACCGCCACTGTCCCAGCTCACGCAAAGTGAGCCAGCGACCGTGGCGGCTGCCCCCACGGTGGCAGCAGTTAAGTCTGCTCCACCAACTAAGCCAGAGATCCCGGCTACTCCAGGAACGTCGGTCTCACGACCACGCCTCGCAAGGCGAGGTCGGAAAAACAAATCAGCAGCTCGCGTACGCGGGCGTCCAGTGCCTCACACGAGGCAATGGACACAACTCCGGTACCCCTGGTACCGAAAGAGAGGCGTAGCTCCCTGGAGCGCGCCAAGAAAACTTAGAAGCCGATAACAGGGCCCAACGACGGCCCTACTACTTGAGTTCTAACTTTCCGATTAAACAACAGCCACTTCCTTTTCGTACACACAGCATTACACTACCTCCATAATGGAAACACAAATTATACAATGGAACGTCAGAGGACTGCTCAGAAACCTCGATGATATCCAAGAACTTTTACAGAAACATTCACCAAAAGTGCTGTGTGTACAAGAAACACACTTAAAATCCAAACACACGAACTTTCTACGCAGTTACATCATTTTCCGTAAGGACCGGGATGATGCCATGGCGTCATCCGGTGGTGTAGCCGTTGTAGTTAGTCAAGGAATAGCATGTACACACTTACCTCTCCAAACGTCCCTTGAGGCAGTGGCTGTTCGAGCGGTCCTGCTGAACAAACTCGTCACCATTTGTTCTCTTTACATACCCCCACACTACCACCTGCAAAAACATGAATTCCAGTCCTTAAAGGCCAACTCCGGCGATTTTTTGGCCATGTCAAAGTAATGGTGCTTTTATATTCCTGAGACGCTCCTGTCACGGGTCCGATAGCAGAAACACTGGGCAAATTGGAGAATAATTTTAAATAAGCAAAAAAGCGCAACACCGAAACCGAAACCCAACCGAGCATACTGTCTTCGCGTGACGTATAAGTGGTTACAAAACCGGAAATCATGCAAGGCATGCCGGTCCCGCCAGCGCGTAGTATGAAAGCTGCGAAAGCGGCGAAGAGCAGACGCTCATTTGAAAGGTGACTCCGTCGGAAATCTTGTGTGTGACTGACCGTGTCGCGTGCACAAGCTGAGCTGTCGGAAGATGACAGCTGCGATTCCGACGCATTTGGAGGCCAACTGAAATGGCCATTCCTCTTTGATGAAGTGGAACACACCTGTTTAGCTCTTTGCTTGCCTGGTTGCACATTCCACCGCCAGATGGCACCACCTGTCCAGGGAGCTCAAGTTTGTGGGGCCGTGATCGGGTAAAATGCTATCGCTGAGAAGTTCGCGGACTAACTAAAGCTTCTTAATATTGCTATGGGAAGAGTGCATAAGTTTGGCAATAGCGGCGTTCAACGTCGCGTTGGTACGGCCGAAGGAACTTAACATAAGCCAAGTATGAGCCACCTTTCGCACCATTAGGTTACGTTGTTTCGCACGATGCGAAGCTCACCGTATACCGATATAGGACCAGTCACGGTGCACCCTGTATATGCTACGGGAAGTGTTTCCGTGGTGTTCACGCATGTGCATTCTTTAGCCGGTACGGTATTACCGTACTTTCCGTGCGGTAAACCGGCATTGCTAGCTAAAACACTCTAATATAGAGACGCAGGGTAATCGTTAGGTACGAGTGTTTCGTGACTGCCAACGGGGAATTGTGTGCAGCCCACAACGCGACACCACTTGCCACCCATCGCACGCATTACCACAAGGAACTGAAATTCACACGCCCAGCCAACGAAGCGCTCGCCAAACACTCGCGATTGTTGCCTTGCGGATAGCAGACGCTCTAGGGGCCCCTCGGTTCCGTCACTTCCGCTTAACAAAAAAGACGTCACGCACCCAATGTTGCCAATAATTTTGGGAAGCGAGGTGGGGAGAGTCGGGGCAATCAATAAAATTCATTTGCAATGAATCTGCGTATGTCTCCAGCTTGTAATTTGGCATATATAACGGAAACGTGAAAAGGAACGTACCCAGCGAACTTTATTGAGATCCATGGACCTCGAAAAATCGCCGGAGTTGGCCTTTAATAGATGAGCTACCAGAACCTTATCTGGTCCTTGGGGACCTGAATGCACATAGCAGTCTGTGGGGCGATTCTCGCTGTGATGCGCGAGGTCGTCTGGTTGAACAGTTCCTTTTCTCTTCCGGTGCGTGTCTGTTGAATCAGAAAGAGCCAACATATTATAACCTGGCTAACAATACCTATTCCTCCATAGATCTCAGCATTATATCCCCATCGCTTCTACCCTTACTCAATTGGAAAGTAATTATTAATTCTTACGGAAGTGACCACTTTCCAATAGTTCTGAGTGCACCAACAATTAATGAATCTCCTCCACAAGTTCCCAAGTGGAACATTGACAACGCCGATTGGGAGGAGTTCCGTAAAGTTGCCTGCTTAAGTTGGACTGATATGTGTGGTTTAAGTACAGATGCAGCAGTAGATTACTTTACAGCTTTTCTCATCGATGCTGCAACTAAGTGCATCCCACAAACAACTGGACTGCCCGGTAAAAGACGTGTGCCGTGGTGGAACAATGATTGTCGAAACGCACGCAAAAAACAAAACAAAGCATGGAGGGTGCTTCGAGACTCTCCAACAGCCGAGAATCTTGACAATTTTAAAAACATAAAGTCTCAAGGCAGGAGAACGCGCCGACAAGCAAGAAAGGAAAGTTGGCAGAGGTTTTTATCGGGCATCAATACATATACACAGGAGGCTAAAGTCTGGAACATGGTCGGTAGGGTAGCAGGTCGACAAGCACATTCACTTCCTTTAGTTAACACACAAGGCGACAGCTTGGAAGACCAGGCAAACTTCCTCGGCGAACATTTCGAACAGGTGTCCAGCTCGTCGCACTATACTAAAGCTTTCCAGCGATACAAAACAAGAATCGAAAGACAGAAATTAGATCGCAAGTCCAGAAAACACGAAGCGTACAATGAACCTTTCTGCATGGCTGAGCTACAAGCATCGCTTAATTGCTGCAATAATTCTGCCCCAGGCTCCGACCGTGTTGTGTATGAAATGTTAAAACACCTTCCATCTGAAACGCAAGAAGCCCTCCTTTCCCTGTATAATGCGGTTTGGTTTTCCGGCGAGATCCCCTCGACCTGGAAAGAAGCCATCATTATTCCTATTCTAAAACAGGACAAGGACCCATCCTCCGTTGCGAGCTATAGGCCCATCGCACTAACAAGCTGCCTCTGTAAACTTTTTGAAAAGATGATAAACCGCCGACTTATACATTTCCTCGAAGCAAACAAATTACTTGACCCATACCAGTGCGGTTTTCGAGAAGGCAGATCTACCTCTGACCACCTTGTACGTATCGAGACACAAATTCGCGACGCTTTTATCCATAAGCAATTCTTCCTTTCGGTGTTCCTCGATATGGAAAGGGCCTACGACACCACATGGCGCTTTGGAATATTAAGAGACCTGTCCCACTTAGGTGTACGTGGAAGAATGTTAGATATAATAGAAAGTTACTTATCCTATAGAACATTCCGTGTTCGAGTGGGCAATGTCTTGTCCCGAACATTTGTCCAAGAAACAGGAGTGCCGCAAGGTGGCGTGCTGAGTTGTACACTTTTTATTATCAAAATGAATTCTTTGCGTTTGTGCATCCCGCGTAACATGTTTTATTGCATATATGTCGATGACGTTCAAATCGGTTTTTTAATCCTGCAATCTTACAATGTGCGAGCGGCAAGTTCAACTTAGTTTGAAAAAGTTAACCAAATGGGCAGACGACAACGGGTTCAGCCTTAACCCGCAAAAAAGCACCTGCGTCTTATTTTCAAGAAGGAGAGGCCTCCATCCCGATCCGGACATTCACCTACACGGCCAGCGGCTACCTGTAAAAACCGAACACAAATTTTTAGGCATAATTTTAGACATGAAATTGACCTTTGTACCTCACATAAAAAATCTCAAATACAAGTGTCTGAAAGCTATGAATATCCTCAAGGTTTTGTCGCGAACATCATGGGGCAGTGATACAAAATGTCTGATGAATCTGTATAGAAGCCTAATACGCACGCGCCTAGATTATGGGGCGATAATCTATCAATCTGCGACACCAAGCGCCTTGAAAATGCTCGACCCGGTCCACCACTTGGGCATTCGTCTTTCTACGGGTGCTTTTCGCACCAGCCCCGTAGAAAGCCTCTACGTCGTCTCGAACGAGTGGTCGCTCCACCTGCAGAGATCTTACATGTCCTTTCTATATTACCTCAAAGTGAACGCAGACAAAGAACACCCGTCACACTCCATAATTAATGAATTGTCCAGTTCTGCCCTGTTTTACAACCGTCCTTCGGTGAGACAGCCCTACTCACTTCTCGTGAGGAGCTTAGCTGAGGAAATGTGTGTGCCGCTTCTCGAACACTGTTTGATGGCCCCTGCCGCACATCTCCCGCCGTGGCAGTGGCAGCTCATAGAATGTGATGTATCCTTCGTGGAAGTTACAAAACACGCGCCTATAGCACATATCCGTACATATTTCCTCGAACTACAGCACAAATACAGTTGCCCAGAATTCTTTACCGATGCCTCAAAGTCCAATACTTCTGTGTCTTACGCAGCTGTTGGTCCATCTTTTTCCGATGCCGGCATTCTGCACCCGAATACGAGCATCTTCACAGCAGAAGCATACGCCATACTTGCGGCCGTCAAACACATAAAACAATTAAAACTCCAAAGCGCAGTAATATACACCGATTCCCTAAGCGTGGTAACAGCCCTCAAAACTCTGAAAAAACACAAAAACCCCGTCCTCGTCTCCCTGTACTCACTCCTATGCACAGTCTGCGCACTCAAACAGCGCGTCGTAGTGTGCTGGGTGCCAGGTCACCGCGAGATCCAAGGCAACGTGTTGGCTGACCAGCTAGCAGCCTCCGCCCATGAAAATGCTGCCGCCAATACACTCCTTTCCGTTCCTCCACTGGACTTAAAACCTTTCATTAAAAGCAAGCTCAGGGCTTATTGGCAGAACACATGGGACACACACACACAAAACAAACTACATGTTATCAAGCCGCATCTGGGTAATTGGCCGCCAGTATCAAAATCACGCCACACAGAAGTAATACTTACAAGGTTAAGAACAGGACACACACACAGTACACACTCCCCGCAGGGGCGCCTGCGCGAGCAGGCGTTTGGTGTGTAGCGACACCACGGACCCGAGCTAACGGGGGGGTTTCGACCCCCTCCCACGCCTAGCCGTGCGTGGCATTGCCGTGTCCGGGGAAAAGGGGATCCTGGGGGTTGAGCCGACGCCGGGTGATTGGACCTTTAAGGCCCCCCAGCAGAGGCAACACGCCCCTTTGGCCCCGGCTTCACGTAGACGGCGCCCCTGGGCTGACCCACCCAGGGGAAATCGGCAGTCGCCTTTTCCTTTCTCTCTCTCCCCTCATCTTCGTCTTCCTCTCTCACTTTTTATCTTTCCTGTCTACTCCTCCCTTCTATTTACTTCCGATCTTCCTGGCGGCAAGGGTTAACCTTGTGTAGTTACCCAACCTTGGGTGGTTATATATGGTTATAGCGGCGATGCATGGCTGGCGACTTCAAGTATTCTACCTTGTAGCGTCCCCTTGTTGGGCTCGGTGGTGGGTGGCCACCATCGCCGCCGAACTTTGCATTATCCTTATGGCCAACTTTTTTCCCGCACTACCTGATCGCCGCCTGAAAAGGTGGCGCACCGAAGAATCTTTCACACTCTCCAAACCAAAGCAGTCCTTCCCCAAGTACCATGTTGTGCATAGCCAGAAAGAAAACAAGACAGTCCGAGCAATCTCACCCTTTCTAGTGTCGAAAACTCTGACGGAAGCAATAGGCCCAGGTTATAATGTAACTAAGATGGGAAGCGGCGACCTCCTTCTGGAAGTTCGCGATAAGCTCCAATATGACAACTTATCCAAACTAGTAGCATTTGGGGACGTCCCAGTTTCAGTAGGCCCACACAGGTCCACGAATACAGTGCGCGGGGTCATCTCTGATGATGACCTTCTCGAACTCTCTGAAAGTGAATTATTGGAAGGCTGGCAAGACCAGAACGTAGTCAAGGTCCAAAGAATAGTAATACGACGAGACGATAAAGAAATCCCAACGAAACACGTAATTATCACCTTCGGAACAAGCGACCTACCTGAATCCATCGAAACCGGTTACTGTAAGCTCCGTGTCAGGCCCTATGTACCAAATCCCCGTCGATGTTTCAAATGCCAGCGCTTTGGACATGGATCGCAAAGCTGCAGAGGACGTGCTACTTGCGCAAAATGTTCTTCTAACGAGCACTCATCGGAATCCTGCACTTCAGCATCCCGTTGTGCAAACTGTGAAGGAGACCATCCTGCCTACTCGCGATCGTGCCCCTCGTGGAAAAAAGAAAAACAAATCCTAGAGCTCAAAGTGAAATTCAATCTGTCCTTCCAAGAGGCACGCAAACGGTTCTCACTCCATAATCAGTCAAGTCCTTCCTTCGCCGATATGACGCGCCGGGGCGCCGCGCCACGTCTTCCGGCGCCCGCAAGAGTCGCACGGAGTGTGACTGCGGTCGCGCCATCAGCGCCCCCGGCTGGAGTAGCCTGTGCTGCTCCGCCACCTCCCAAAGAGGGCCAGCAGACTCCCGAGCCTGCCGGACCCAAGGCCCCTGCAAGCGCAGTTAGGCCAGAAGCTGCCACGAACGTGCCTGCTGAGCGGGCACTATCCACCACCTCAGAATAGGTGATGGATACAACTAACACTCCCCCGGCATCTCAGACGCCAAAGGGACGGCGCAGCTCTTTGGAGCGTGCGAAAAAAGAGAAAGCCCGCATTACAGGGCCCGGAAAGGGCTCTGTAACTTAGGGCAACACCACCTGTTGAAGTTATATATAATGTCACCCATCATTTCTTTAATCAACCGACCGCTCTGCACAAGTATATTTGCTTAATTTTATTCTATCATGGTTTTTATTGTGCATTGGAACTGTAGAGGGTTGATGCACAATTTGGGTGACATCAAGGACATCATCAACAAGTTTTCACCAGTCGCTATATGTCTACAAGAAACAAATCTAGGCGCAAAAAACACCCACTTCCTTAAAGGATTTACTGTCGTCCGAAAGGACCGCGAACACTCTAGCCGCCTATCGGGAGGAGTCGCCATAGTTGTACAAGGCGGCACCCCTACCCGATATATTAAATTGAACACCTCTCTGGAGGCTGTGGCTGTCACTGTTTTAGCGCACAAAACCATCTCCATCTGTTCACTATATGTTCCTCCTCATCAACATATTACTGCCCTCGAACTGCACGGCCTCACAGCACAATTGCCAAAACCCTTCGTTTTAGTCGGAGATTTTAACGCTCATTGTACTCTATGGGGTAGCGAAAAAACAGACAAGAGGGGGCAAATCATTGAAGATTTTATTCTATCAAACAACATTTGTCTTCTAAACACAAGCTCACCAACCTATTGTTCACCCAGCTCCCGAAAATTCAGTTGCCTGGATTTAGCGTTGTGCTCACCATCTCTTTTTACCGATTTTAACTGGGAAGTTCTCGACACCTCTTATGGAAGCGATCATCTACCTGCGATCATCAGCCTAACATCAAAACTACCCACCATCCCCACTAAACCACGTCGCTGGCTAGTACAACACGCAGACTGGCCTCGGTTCAAAGAAAATGTGAATCTGGAAGAGGCCCTCTCACCAAACCTTAATATCAATGAGATAAATGAAAAGTTCACCGCAATTCTTGTTGCAGCCGCAGAAAAATCCATACCCCAATCGTCAAATAAAGTGCGAAAGAAGTTAAAGACCTGGTGGACCCCGGAATGTACCGATGCAAAGAAACTTCAGAATAGGGCCTGGGGTGTCCTGAGAAGGTACCCAACTTATACAAACCTCGTAAGTTTTAAACAGGCCAAAGCCAAGGCGCGATACATCCGTAGGCAGGCAGAGAAATCGTCCTGGCAAAAATATATATCAGGGATCAATAGTTCAGTCACATCCAAAATATTGTGGGACAAGGTAAGAAAGTTCAGGGGAGACTACTCACCGTACACTATACCCATACTTACGAGCCCGGGCACACAAACAACATTACAAGAACAAGCAGACATTCTAGGTGTACACTTTTACAGCGTTTCTAGCTCAGCGAATTACTCCGACACGTTTCTGAAATACAAACAGACTGCGGAGAAACAGAGACTGCCAACTACAGATAACTCAAACGAAGCTTATAATTGCCCAATAACATTACAGGAATTAAACAGTGTCCTCCTTAATGGTAAACAAACGGCAGTAGGCCCTGATCGTATTCACTACGCAATGTTGGCACACCTATCTCCGGCATCGACAGAGGCCCTTCTGAAATTCTTCAATAGAATATGGGAATCGGGAATAATGCCAGAACAGTGGAAAAATGCAATAGTCGTGCCGTTTCTAAAATCCGGAAAATCCCCCACATCATCCCAGCAGCTACAGACCGATCGCCCTAACAAGCTTGCCTTGGCAAAAACATATGAAAGCATCATAAATATCAGACTGACATTCATACTCTACTCCAGAAACTTAATAGACATGCATCAGTGTGGGTACAGGAAGGATTGCTCGACCACTGACCACCTTGTCCGACTAGAACATCACATACGAGAAGCATTTCTGTATAAGCAGCACTGTATGGCGGTTTTTTTCGATTTAGAAAAGGCTTATGATACAACGTGGAGACACGGAATTTTACTTGACCTCGCAAGCCTGGGAATTCGTGGGAAAATGCTTAATTGCCTGGCCGATTTCTTGACAAATCGAACATTCCAAGTACGGTTGGGCACAGTGTTATCACGAACATTCGCCCAGGAAAATGGTGTACCGCAAGGTTGTATCCTCAGCACCACTCTTTTCATAGTGAAAATGAATTCAATCAACAAGGCCATACCACCCACAATCATGCACTCCGTATACGTCGACGATCTTCAAATCGCCTGTCGTGCCTCCAGTCTTACATCCTGTGAGAGACAGCTTCAAATGACAATCAATAAGCTTACGAAATGGGCCGACCAAAATGGTTTTCGCTTTTCGACACAAAAAACTACCGCTGTCCTCTTTACACAAAAAAGAGGAGTATTCCCTGACCCAGTTCTCAAACTAAGCAACATCGAAATGCAGGTAAAACAAGAATATAAATTTCTAGGAATTACATTTGACCGAAAACTTAACTTTCTGGCACACATAAACACACTGAAAACCAAGGCAAACAAAGCACTCAACCTCCTCAAAGTATTATCCCATAAGCACTGGGGCTCCGATCGTCTATGTCTGCTGCGTATTTACCGTTCCGTTGTGCGTAGCATCTTAGATTACGGTTGCGTT
This sequence comes from Rhipicephalus sanguineus, assembly GCF_013339695.2. Taxonomy (NCBI): domain Eukaryota; kingdom Metazoa; phylum Arthropoda; class Arachnida; order Ixodida; family Ixodidae; genus Rhipicephalus; species Rhipicephalus sanguineus. Next base: position 30,187,703 of record NC_051178.1, read on the forward strand.
GTTTATGGCTCAGCACGAGATTCATACATAAGTCGTCTAGACCCTGTGCACAATCTTGGTCTGCGTTTATCTAATGGCGCTTACAGAACATCGCCCGTGCAAAGTCTGTACGTAGACTGCAACGAGCCTCCTTTGTGTGATCGACGAGCATTACTAACCATGTCCTATGTTTTAAGAATAAGGTCATCCCCTCAACACATCTGCTACGACATTGCCACAAAGTGCAAGTCACGCCTACACTACCTAAACAAACCAAACTCAATTAAGCCACTTATCCTACGTTTCGAAGAGTGTTGTCACAGGTATGCCATCCCTGAAGAGGCACTAAATGTCGCGAAAAAACCACCAAGACTACCGCCATGGTTCGACTTGACGCAGCTCTGCGATCTGTCATTAAGCCATTTAAAGAAAAGAGACACCCCATCAGAACACCTAATCCAAGAATTTCGTGCTCTTCAGGATAAATATAGGGATTACGCCGAATATTACACAGATGGCTCGAAAACAAAAAACCATGTGGGTATAGGGATCGTGACTGGGGAAAGTGCCCTAAGTGTGAGAGTACCTCAGTGTATTTCCATTTTCACTGCTGAAGTTTACGGCTTATATGAAGCAGTCCGGAAAATCATTGCTGGTAAATACAAGAAAGCAATCATATACACCGATTCGTTAAGTGCACTGAAAGCCCTGCATGTTAAGTCCGAGTGTGAGCCATTACTTGGCGACATTTTAAACATGGTGTTTTTAAATAGCGAAGAAGTTTCTATCCGTTTCTGCTGGGTGCCAAGCCATGTTGGTATACCGGGCAACGAAAAAGCAGATGAATACGCCTCTCTCGCAGTACACAAAGCACTTACAAAAATAAAAATCCCGCTGAAAGACAGCCAAACAACAATTCGTCGAGCACTGTTAGGAAAATGGCAGCAACAGTGGGACTCATACACAAATAACAAGCTCCATCTAATAAAGCCTCTACTTGGAGAATGGAAGAACTGTCGCCACCAAGAACGCTTTGTTGAAGTCATTTTGTGCAGACTCCGAATTGGGCACACACACCTGACACACAACTTTCTACTCACAAAAGAAGAACAACCAACATGTGAAAAATGCCAACAACCGTTAACACTCACACACATCCTAATCGCATGCCCCGACGTTGAAACGCAGAGACAAAAATACTTCAGCAAATTATACAAACAACACATACCTCTACATCCTGCTCTGCTTCTAGGAGATCATCCTCTAGTACCGTTGTCAGACGTGCTAAACTTTCTTAAAGAAGGTGACTTTTTAAGTAAGCTCTAAAACTGCATCATATCACTGCCCATTAATAAATACCTCGAGACTGGCGCAACATAGCCTTAGCTGCTTTTGCGCCATAAAAACCGAATTAACTAATTAACTAACACAGTACACACTCACACCTTCTATCCGGTGGTGAACGACCCATGTGTGAGAAATGTGGTGAACCACTCACCGTGCTTCACATTTTAATTCAATGTGCAGAATTAGACACACTACGAAGAAAACATTTTATATTACCCTACCGACAACAATTGCCATTACACCCAGCTATGTTCATCGGTAGGGAACCTGTTTTTAAACATCAGTCGCTCTTCGCGTTTTTAAAGGAAGTCCACAGCTTTCACGTCACATACCCAGGCAGTCCGTAGCACGACCTCTGAAAAGAGGTTGGTGCTACGGGAGCTACATTGGAGGAAGCACCTGCCTCCCTGCCTTTGGCCTCAAAGGCCCTGAGGAGGTATTCGTGCTCACAACATACCCTCATTGTTTTATCGTCACAATCACTTGTCATTCATTCGATATGCACATGACTCACGTCATCTCATAATTTTACTACGTATATGTTTTACCCGCCTTTAGCGCGAGGAATTTTAGGCCCCTTTACAGCCACCTAACATAACCATTGTTCACTTTAGCTATCATGTCCTGGCGCTCTTTGGCCATCACATGGCCCTTGCGCCAATAAACAACATACATCATCATCAGAGCAGTAGTGCAACAAGAACGCCGTCACTTTATTCCTTGATAACCTCGTGCACCATTCATAAACATTGGCCAGCCCATGCATCACGCCCATAATTTTAGAGTATACATAAATTTTACGCGCTCAGGCAGCGAGTTATCTTAGGCCTCTCTACAGCCAAGCTACACCACTCATTAATCCCATCTATCATCGCCCAGCACACATTCATAGTCAGGGCCATAGTGTTGTTTATTTTAGGTTCTTTTCCCTTTCCCCACCATGTGTCTGGCGCAGCATAGCCTTAGTCGCTCTTGCGCCATAAAACCCAACTCAACAACAATCACTGGACATGGTCACTTGCTTCCAATATTATCTTCCCCGCAGGGGCGTCTGCGCAAACAGGCGTTTGGTGTGTAGCGACACCACGGACCCGACCCCGCAGGGGCGTCTGCGCAAGCAGGCGTTTGGTGTGTAGCGACACCACGGACCCGAGCTAACGTGGGGGTTTCAACCCCCTCCCACGCCTCGCCGTGCGTGGCTTTGCCGTGTCCGGGGAAAAGGGGATCCTGGGGGTTGAGCCGACGCCGGGTGATTGGACCTTAAAGGCCCCCCGGCAGAGGCAACACACCTCTTTGGCCCCGGCTTCACGTAGACGGCACCCCTGGGCTCCCACCCAGGGGAAATCGGCAGTCGCCTTTTCCTGTCTCTCTCTCCTCTCAGCTTCGTCTTTCTCTCTCACTTTAAATCTTTCTTGTCCTCTCCTCACTTCTTTTGACTTCCATTTTTCTGGGCGGCAAGGGTTAACCTGGTGTAAATAACCAACCTTGGTTAGATATATTAGGTTATAGCAGCGATGCATGGCTGGCGTCTCCAAGCGTTATCCAACCTTGTAGCGTCCCCTTGTTGGGCTCGGTGGTGGGTGGCCACCATCGCTGCCGAAATTTTCACGTCTTATATGGCACATATCGTCCCTTCACCAACTGATCGCTCCCTCAAACGGTGGCGCACCGATGAAACGCTAACCATATCTCAGCAACAGAAACAATCATTTCCCAAATACCATGTCATACACAGTCAACATGAAACTAAGTCAGCACGAGGGATGTCGCCATTCCTCGTTGCGAAATGTCTCAGAGAAACAATTGGAACTGGTTACAAAGTCACAAGAATGGCAGCTGGCGATTTACTCCTAGAAGTACGAGATAAGCAGCAGTACGACAAACTGGCACATCTCGTTGCTTTCGGAAATTTCCCGATCTCTGTGAGCGCACACCGAAGTATGAACAGTGTCAAAGGTGTAGTGTCCGATGAGGACCTGATTGGCCTCAGCGATGAAGAACTACTAGATGGATGGAAAGACTCAAGTGTCACTCATGTCCAACGAATCAAGATAAGGCGCGACAACACCGAAATACTGACCAAGCATTTGATCCTTACTTTTGCCTGCAACACACTACCCGAAAACATTGAGACTGGCTACGTCAAACTCCCTGTAAGGCCTTCATTCCAAACCCGCGGCGATGCTTTAAATGCCAAAGGTTTGGTCACGCGTCTCAGAGCTGCCGAGGACAGCTTACCTGTGGAAAATGCGGAACGACGGGTCATTCTGTTGATGACTGCGCTGGCGATCAGACTCGCTGCGCGAACTGTGAAGGTGATCACCCTGCGTACTCCAGGACCTGCCCGGCCTGGAAGAAAGAGAAAGAAGTACTCTCGATAAAAGTGAAAGAAAACATAACGTTCCACGAAGCACGACAGCGAGTTTCATCGTCATTTCCACCAAGAACATCTTTTGCCGAAGTGGTGCGACGGGGGGCAGCACCACAACGGCCTATCGCGGTTGCCCGGACCACTCGCAAAGCGCCGAGGCAAACGCCACCCGCCCCCATGGTAGGAGCAGCGAAGGCTGCCCCGCCTACTCTGAATCTGACCACACCGGCGGCCACTACAAGCTCCGGCACCGTAGAGGCCAAGGAGAGCACATCGCCCTCCAGCTCGGTGGCGTCCAAGACTTCGTCACACCAGGCGAAGTCTCCACCTGCCAAGCCAGAGATCCCGGTGTGGCATACTTATAGCACACGGCGACTCCAGGGTCGTCGGGTCTCACGACCACGCCTCGCCAGGCGAGGTCGGACAAACAAGCCAGCAGCTCGCATACGCGGGCGTCCAGTGCCTGGACGCCCGCATGGACACAACTCCGGTGCCCTTGGCACCGAAAGAGCGGCGTAGCTCCCTGGAGCGCGCTAAGAAAACCAAAAAGCCGATAATGGGGCCCGACGACGGCCCTGCAACTTGAGCTTTAACTTTCGACCTAAACAACACTCACTTCCTTTTTTTACACACAGCAATACCTAACATCCAATATGGAAGCACAAATTATACAATGTATAAAGGCGTTTATTGACGGCACTAGTCGACGAAGCACAACGGCGACAGTCAAGACAGAGCGCGGACTCTGAGCGCGAGGAGCGTGCTGTCAGAGAAGAGCCGAAGGGGACGACCCACTAGAAAGCGCTCGAGAGGGCGACCCATTACAAACTTCCAACGCTTCGCTACAATTACCCCGGGTACGAAAAAGGGAGCCGCCTGGCGACCTAACTGCTTGTCACTATGAGCGGGTCATGATAGGGCTTCAGGCGCTCCACGTTGACAATGTCGCGCCCTCGACGGCGCATGTCCGAAGATGGTTCAATGGGATCGATCAGGTAGTTGACCGGGGATGTGCGTTCGACTACACGGTAGGGGCCGTCGTACTTGGGCAGCAGTTTGGAAGAGAGGCCAGGTGCAGTGGTCGGGACTGAGCGCCATACGAGTAATCCAGGGCGGAACGTGGGCGCAGAAGTGGTGGTGTCACCGCGAATGCTCTTTTGCCGCTTGGTCATGCGTAGTAAACGTCTTGGCAAGCTCCCGACACTCCTCAGCAAGTCTGGCTGTGGCAGAAATAGGCGCACACTCAGACGGATCCGGCTTCTATGGAAGGATTGTGTCGATTGTGTGCGACGGGTGTCTGCCGTACAATAAGAAAAAGGGGGAGAAACCAGTAGTGCTCTGAGGGGCGGTATTGTAGGCGTAGGTGACGAAAGGCAGAATGGCATCCCAATTGGTGTGATCGGCGGCGACGTACATCGAGAGCATGTCGCCGAGCGTGCGGTTAAAGCGTTCGGTGAGGCCATTCGTCTGCGGGTGGTAAGCAGTAGTTTTCCGGTGAACAACCTTGCACTCTTTCAGGATGGCTTCGACGACTTCCGACAAGAAGACACGACCTCGATCGCTGAGCAGCTCCTGGGGTGGACCGTGGCGCAGCATGAATCGGTGCAGCAGGAAGGAAGCAACATCGCGCGCTGTAGCCGCTGGGAGGGCGGCAGTTTCGGCGTATCGCGTAAGGTGGTCAACAGCGACGATGGCCCAGCGGTTACCAGCCGACGTTAGAGGAAGTGGTCCGTACAAGTCTATGCCAACGCGCCCGAACGGCCGGTCAGGGCAAGGCAGAGGTTGCAAAACTGCCGGCGACAGGTGCGTTGATGTTTTGCGGCGCTGACAATCGATGCAGGAGCGAACGAACTTCTGCACGTAGCGGTACATCCCTCGCCAAAAGTACCGTTGGCGAATGCGGTGGTAGGTTTTCGATACCCCATAGTGTGCGCACTGCGGATCAGAGTGGAACGATTCGCATATGTGAGAACGCAGACTACGGGGTATTACGAGTAGCCACTGGCGGCCGTCGCCGTAATTACGTCGGTGGAGGAGGTCGTCGTGAACGGCGAAATGGTGGGCTTGACGACGCAACGCGCGAGTGGATGGTGTTGCCGATGGATCAGTCAGCAAGTCTATCAATGAGGCGATCCAGTGATCCTTGCGCTGTTCAGTAGCGATGGTGTGAATGTCGATAGAAGAAACGGCATTGTGAGACACTGAGCTATGGGTATTGTCGTCAGGCAAGGGGGAGCGCGAGAGTGCGTCGGCGTCAGCATGCTGGCGTCCATTGCGGTACAGCACGCGGATATCGTAGTCCTGTAGGCGAAGTGCCCAGCGGGCGAGGCGACCTGAGGGATCCTTCACTGACGACAACCAGCATAGTGCATGATGGTCGGTGATCACGTCAAATGGGCGACTGTACAAATAAGGTCGGAATTTCGTAAGGGCCCAGATGATCGCCAGGCATTCCTTTTCGGTGACGGTGTAATTGGTCTCGGCTTTAATAAGCGTACGACTTGCATATGCCACGACATATTCATGGAACCCTGGTTTGCGCTGCGCAAGGACAGCGCCAAGGCAACACCCGCTAGCGTCTGTGTGTACCTCTGTAGGAGCCGTAGGGTCGTAGTGGCGTAGTATGGGAGGCGACGTCAACAAACGGCGGAGCTTTTCGAAAGCGTCGTCGCACTCGGACGACCATGAATGGAGGGGCCCGTTACTTCCGAGGAGCTTCGTCAGAGGCGATATGATAGTCGCGAAATTTCGAATGAAGCGCCGAAAGTAGGAACACAGTCCTACGAAACTGCGCAGTTCTTTGACGGACGTAGGTTTCGGTAACTCGGTCACGGCGCGAAGTTTGCCTGGATCGGGGAGAATTCCGTCCTTGGACACGACGTAGCCGAGGATTGTCAGCTGCCGTGCTGCAAATCGGCACTTCTTTAGATTCAGTTGCAGACCGGCGTCGCTCAAGCGCGTCAAAACATGCCGTAGGCGTTGAAGATGGGTGGAAAAGTCCGGAGCAAAAACGGCGACGTCGTCGAGGTAGCACAAGCACGTGTGCCATTTCAGGTTGCGCAGAACGGTATCCATCATGCGCTCAAAGGTGGCGGGCGCATTACACAGCCCAAACGGCATGACGTTGAATTCGTACAGGCCGTCGGGCGTGACAAAGGCGGTCTTCGGTCGAGCGTCGTCAGCCATAGGTATTTGCCAGTACCCTGAGCGCAAATCGAGAGATGAAAAGAATTCGGCGCCTTGCAGGCTGTCAATCGCATCGTCTATTCGCGGCAGTGGATACACGTCCTTACGAGTGATCTTGTTGAGTCGTCTGTAGTCGACACAGAACCGCACAGAACCGTCCTTCTTCGCAACAAGAACGACAGGAGACGCCCAGGGGCTGTTGGAGGGTCGAATAACATCGCGTCGAAGCATGTCGTCGACTTGCTCGGTGATTACACGGCGTTCTGTGGGAGATACGCGATATGGACGTTGCCGCAGTGGCAGGTGGGCGCCAGTATCGATGCCGTGCGTAACGGCCGACGTGCGGCCGAGAGACGTTTGAGCGACATCGAAAGAAGAGCGAAATTCTTCCAACAGGTCCAGAAGCTGGGAACGCTGGACCTGCGTAAGGTTGTCAGCTATGGTGGAACCAAACACGTCAGCGGGTGATGAACCAGACATCGAAACAGCACTGAGCGTACTGGAACTGCGGCCGTGCGTGTCATCGGGTTCGTCCATAACTTGTGCGTCTTCGAGGGGTTCCACGCTGCCGAGACATTCCCCTCGCACCAACGTAACACTGTACGGGGAGGGGTTGATTACAAAAATAGAGGTGCTTCCCTGAGTGATTTGAACGGTCGCGAAAGGCACCAGCAAGCCTTTCCTCGTGCAAATACGGTCGAATGGCGAGAGGAGTGCAACGGTGTCGGATAGACTGGCGCAGTAGACGGACACCGCCGTTGACGAGTTTGCAGGCAATTTGATGTCGTCTTTGACGGGCACCTTGCTGGCAGCCGACGGACTGTCTTCCGGCGTCAAATTAGAGAATGGTGACAGCTCTATTTCGGCTGGTGCGCAATGAATGACGGCGTCGTGGCGGGAGAGAAAATCCCATCCGAGGATGACGTCGTGAGAGCAGGCAGGAATTATGATCAGTTCGACGGCGTACATAGCGTCCTTAATCATGACGCGGGCTGTGCACACCGCTGTAGGGTGAATACGTTGGCGCTGGCTGTACGGAGGGAGAGCCCGGAAAGTGGCGTCGTCACTTTGCGCAGTATTCGGCTAAGCTTTGCGTCCATAACGGATACAGCGGCTCCAGTGTCGATAAGGGCAGATGCACGAACAGCGTCTACAAACACGTCTATCACGTTCGATGGGCTTCGCTGAGGGCTTTCGCAGTTCGATCGCGTCGCAGCCCTTGCCTCGTGGACTGCGACGATTAGTTTTCCTGGTCGCGTGGGACCAGACGTGGCCGCATCGGGGACAGTGAGCGGCGTCGTGGTGACGGTGAACGGCGGGTAGAGGGCGCTGGGCGAGACGGCGGTGACATAGGCTGCGGTGAATCGTAATACGGGCGGCTCGACTGGCTTGGCATGGTTGAGGCGACTTGAGGCGACTGCACGCGATTGCAATAGCGGGCGACGTGACCGGCGCAACCGCACGCAAAGCAGATGGGGCGGTTGTCGGAAGTGCGCCATCGGTTCGCCGGGGTGGGTCCCATCCATGGCCCAAGACGCGGTGGACGGGGTGGCTGTGCTCAGAATTCTGAGCACAGCTAAACGGAGTCGAAAGCCGAAGAACTTAACTTACGCAGAACACGAGGTCTTGAAACAACTTTCAAACAGAAAGGACATTGTCATAAAACCAGCGGATAAAGGAGGTAGTATAGTAATCTGGCCTATAGAAAAATATAAAAACGAAGCTATCAGACAACTCAGCAACAACACGCACTATCGAAAATTAGCCACGGACCCGATTCAAGAATATAGTAATAGCATACAACATACGATCACGGATTTTCTAGCTAGGGAATTAATCACACACTCTGAGCACCGCTTCCTGATGCCTAAAAACAAGCAAGCAGGCCGCTTCTACCTTCTTCCGAAGATCCATAAGGTATCCATAGATGAACTGCTTATCGCGCAAATCCCGGGCAGGCCTATAGTATCTAACAATAATACACCTACTGAGTCGCTATCAACATTTCTAAATCATCATTTATCTAAAATACCATCTAACCTACCGTCTTTTGTTCAAGATACACCTCATTACCTTCGAATACTAGATTCTATTAACGAAACACAAACACTCTCTGATCAGGCCATTCTGGTAACATTAGATGTCTGCTCCTTGTATACGAATATACCTATCGCTGAAGGGATTGAAGCGGTCTCAAAATCACTCATAGAAAGCAAGCAAGCACATAATGCTGAAGTTTACCTATCATTACTTAAACTAGTCCTGACGCTAAATTATTTTGAATTGGATTCGTCCTACTACCTGCAAACTTTCGGCACTAGTATGGGAACCCCTTTTGCGCCAACATACGCCAACATTTTTATGGGACACTTTTTTATGGGACAACATTTTTATGGGACGCCGCCGAATTTTACAGTATTTTTATGGCAAAAGCTTTCCCCTCCCCCCCCCCTTCCTGGCAGACCACATGGGATATGCATACACGAAATAAGCTACACGCTGTCAAACCGCATCTAGGTAATTGGCCGCCAATATCAAAATCACGCCACACAGAAGTTACACTCTGCAGACTTAGGATTGGTCACACATACAGTACACACACACCTTCTGTCCGGTGGCGAACCACCTTTGTGTGATAGATGTGGGCAGCCACTCACTGTCCTTCACGTCCTCATCCAGTGCAAGGAACTCGATGCTATCAGAAAAAAAACACTTTTCATTACCCTACCGACAGCAATTTCCACTTCATCCTTCAATGTTCGTCGGTAGGGACCCGCTTTTTACATATCAGTCACTGTCTGCTTTTGTAAACGATGTACAGAGTTTTCATGTCATATATCAAGGTGAACCGTAGCACGGCCTCTAAGCGGAGGTCGCTGCTGCGGGGAATACAATAAAGACAGCACTTGCCTCGCGGCCCTTGGACTCAAGGGCATTGACGAGGCATTCGTGCTGATGTCATATCTTCAGTTTTATTCTTGCGACCACTTGTCATTCACTCCACTACACATATTCCACGTCACTCTCATGATTTTAATATATATATATATATATATATATATATATATATATATATATATATATATATATATATATATATATATATATATATATATATGTTTTACCCGCCTTTAGCGCGAGGAATTTTAAAGCCCCTATACAGCTACTTAGCGCAACCATTGTTCTCATCCTTTGTCCCATGAACTGGCGCTCTTTGGCCATCAATTGGCCCTTGCGCCAATAAACACCACATATCATCATCATCATCCCCCCCCTTCCTGATCGCTCCCTGAAAAGGGGGCGCACCGAAGACACTTTCCTGCTTAACACACCAAAGCCGACATTCCCAAAGTACCATGTTATCCACAGCCAGAACGAAAAGAAGACAGTCCGAGCGATTTCACCCTTCCTCGTGTCGAAAACTCTCACAGAAGCAATAGGCCCAGGTTATAAAGTGACAAAGATGGGAAGTGGCGATCTTCTTCTGGAGGTTCGTGACAAAGCTCAGTATGAGAAGCTGTCTAAACTTGTAGCGTTTGGGGAAACCCCTGTTTCGGTGGGCCCACACAGGTCAATGAACACTGTCCGTGGCGTAATTTCCGATGATGATCTTACTGAACTCTCTGAAAGTGAACTGCTCGAAGGTTGGCAGGACCAGAACGTGGTCAAAGTCCAACGAATAATAATAAGGCGCAACAACAAACAGACCCCTACAAAACACGTAATAATTACCTTCGGAACCAGTGACCTACCAGAATCAATCGAAACCGGCTATTGTAAGCTCCGTGTAAGACCATACATCCCCAACCCTCGTCGATGTTTCAAGTGTCAACGTTTCGGTCATGGATCGCAGAGTTGCAGAGGGCGTGCCACTTGCGCAAAGTGTGCATCCATCCAACACATATCCGACGACTGCACCTCAGAAACAACTCATTGTTCGAACTGTGAAGGAGATCACGCTGCCTACTCACGATCATGCCCCACATGGAAAAAAGAGAAACAAATAGTAGAACTTAAGGTCAAATTCACCCCGCAGGGGCGTCTGCGCAAGCAGGCGTTTGGTGTGTAGCGACACCACGGACCCGAGCTAACGGGGGGGTCTCGACCCCCTCCCACGCCTAGCCGTGCGTGGCTGTGCCGTGTCCGGGGAAAAGGGGATCCTGGGGGTTGAGCCGACGCCGGGTGTTTGGACCTTTAAGGCCCCCCGGCAGAGGCAACACACCCCTTTGGCCCCGGCTTCACGCAGACGGCACCCCTGGGCTGACCCACCCAGGGGAAATCGGCAGTCGCCTTTTCCTGTCTCTATCTCCTCACATCTTCGTCTTTTCACCTACTTTTCATCTGTCCTGTCTTCTCCTCTCTTCTATTTTACTTCGAATTTTCCTGGCGGCAAGGGTTAACCTCGTGTGCTCCACCCCACCTTGGGATGCGTCACATCTGGTTATAGCGGCGGTGCACAGCTGGCGTGTGCAAGTGCTTTCTTTATGTCTTGCAGCGTCCCCTTGTTGGGCTCGGTGGTGGGTGGCTGCCACCGCTGCCGAACACAATCCATTTTTTATGGCTAAACACTTCCCCCCATTACCCACTGATCGCTCCCTGAAAAGGGTGCGCACCGAAGCAAATACCGAACTTTTTCAACCAAACAAAGAGAACTATCCACGCTACAATGTTATCCACAGTGACAAACCTGAAAAGACAGTTAGAAAACTGTCCCCATTCCTAGTCTCAAAATGCTTAGTAGATGCACTTGGACCAGGCTACAAAGCCACAAAAATGGCAAGTGGAGACCTGCTCATTGAAGTGCGAGACAAAGAACAATATGCAAAACTGTCCAGTCTGAAGAATTTTGGTGATGTCCCCATAACTGTGTCTGCACATCGTTCAATGAACACTGTCCGAGGTGTTGTGTCAGAGGATGATTTGGTTGACCTGACCGATGCTGAACTTCTTGAGGGTTGGGAACATGAGAATGTAGTCAACGTCCAAAGAATTAAGATCAAGCGAGATGGCAAGGATATTCCAACAAAGCACATAATCATTACTTTGGCTCCAGCGTTCTCCCAGACACACTTGTAACAGGTTACACAAAGCTCCGTGTCCGCCCATACATTCCGAATCCCCGACGATGCTTCCAGTGCCAAAGGTATGGTCACGGTTCTCAGACGTGTCGAGGCCAGCCCACATGTCCCAAATGTGGATCCACTGAGCACAACTCAGAAACATGTGAAAATGCACTTCACTGCGTGAACTGTGATGGCGAGCACGCCGCGTACTCGCGCTCGTGCCCATCTTGGAAAAAGGAGAAGGACGTAATCGCACTAAAAACCAAAGAAAACATTTCGTTCGGGGAAGCGCGGAAACGCCTCTCGTTCCTTCAAGGAACAAAGTATGCTGATGCGGTGCGTAAAGGGGCAGCACCGCAGCAGCCCCAGGCAACCTCCTCTCGGCTGGCGCGTAGCGAGCCAGTGGCGGTGCCACCTGCCCCTTTGGCGGTAGCAGGTAAGACTACTCCGCCTACATCGAAGCAGAGCCCCTCAACCTCTGGGCTGATGGGGCAACGGGCCTCTCCGCATGCGGCGAGGTCTCTAGTAAGGTCGACGAGCCTGCAAAGGCGGGCGTTCACTGCCACACTCGAGGCGATGGACACCAGCAAATCTCCTTCGGCGTCGACGATGTCGAAGGACCGAAGCGGTTCGCTTGAGCGCTTGAAAAAAGAAAAAGCGGCTCGAGTGATTGCGCCTGATAAAGGTACATAGACCTGGAAAGTACTTGTACGCAGAGAACCTACACTACACTACTCTACAAATCAAAATGGATACACAAATAATCCAATGGAATGCGAGAGGTCTAATTCGCAATCTGGATGATATCCAAGAGCTACTATCTGAATTCCAACCAAGGTTATTCTGCGTACAAGAAACACATTTAAAGTCAAGCCACAAAAACTTTCTCCGACAGTATGTCGTCTTTCGTAAAGACCGCGAGGACGCTCTTGCGTCATCTGGTGGCGTTGCGATTATAGTTGACAAAACTATACCGTGTCAAGGACTACAGCTGCGAACGCCCCTGGAAGCGGTGGCCGTTCGAGCTGTGCTTCTAAATAAACTCATCACCATTTGTTCGCTTTACATACCCCCGCATTACCAATTACACAAGCAGGAATTTCAGTCCCTAATCAATGAATTACCAGAACCCTACCTTGTTCTAGGTGATTTCAATGCCCACAGCAGCTTGTGGGGCGACTCTCGCAATGACGGTCGAGGTCGTCTGATTGAAAATTTCCTCCTTTCCACTGGTACATGCCTACTAAATAAAAAAGAGCCCACGTTTTTTAGCCTCGCGAACAAAACATACTCATCCATTGACCTTAGCATGATCTCCCCCACCCTCCTACTTGATTTTAACTGGGAAGTGGTTAAAAACCCTTACGGGAGCGACCACTTCCCAATACTACTGAAAACGCCGAAAGGAAACAACCCTCCTCCACTACAGGCCCCACGGTGGAAGCTCGATTCAGCCGACTGGAGCAAGTTCCAGTCTCTTGCTAGCATCTCGTGGGCAGACATTTCTTCCCTAGAAATCGATGCAGCTGTACAGTATTTTACTGCTTTCATAATCGACGCGGCCACACAAAGCATATCTGAAGTAAAAAATCTGACAGGCAAACGCCAAGTCCCTTGGTGGGATGACGAGTGCCGTAAGGCTCGTAAGAGACAAAACAAAGCCTGGGGGCTGCTGCGCGATTCGCCGACTGCAGAAAATCTAATGAATTTTAAACAGGTGAAATCCCAAGGCCGGAGAACCCGGCGGCAGTCTAGAAGAGAGAGTTGGCAGAGATTTCTCTCAAGCATCAACTCCTACACGGATGAGGCAAAGGTATGGAACAGAATTGGTAAGATCGAGGGCCGACAAACATCTGTTCTTCCTTTGGTGAACACACACGGTGACTCCTTGGAAGACCAGGCTAATTTCCTGGGTGCACACTTTGAACATGTATCTAGTTCGTCACACTATTCTGAAACCTTTAAAACGTACAAAACACAAATAGAACGGCAGAAATTAGAACGTAAAAGTGCGAACACTGAAGGCTACAACCAACCTTTCTGCCTAGCAGAGCTGCAGGCGGCAGTGAGTTGCTGCAACAAATCTGCTCCAGGTCCCGACCGTGTAATATATGAAATGATAAAAAATTTACCCCAAGAAACACAAAAAACTCTGCTTTGCCTCTACAACGCCGTGTGGTTTTCCGGTGAATGATTTGGCCAGTGCTGCGCTGTTTGACAAGCGTCCCTCGATGAGACAGCCCTACTCACTTCGTGTGAGGGGCCTAGCTGAGGAAACTGGTGTGCCCCTTCTTGAACACCGTTTGGTGGCTCCCCCTGTACATCTCCCGCCATGGCAGTGGCAGCTTATAGACTGCGACGTATCTTTCGTGGAAGTTACGAAGCACGCACCTACTGCACACATCCGCATACACTTCCTCGAATTACAGCACAAGTACTCTTACCCTGAATTCTTCACAGATGCATCAAAGTCTCACACTAGTGTGTCTTACGCAGCGGTCGGACCATCGTTTTCGGATGCCGGCGTTCTGCATCCCAATACAAGCATTTTTACTGCAGAAGCTTATGCGATACTTGCGGCCGTTAAACATATTAAGGAATCAAAATTACAAAAGGCAGTTATATATACGGATTCCCTGAGTGTGGTAAAAGCCTTGAAAACTTTGAAAAAACATAGAAACCCTATCCTTACTTCACTGTACTCATTGTTATGCAGGATATACACACTCAAACAGTATGTTGTTGTATGCTGGGTGCCAGGGCACCGCGAGATCGAAGGGAACGTGTTGGCGGACCAGCTAGCTGCATCCGCCCACGAAAACGCCGCCGAGACACCCATCGCTGTCCCTGCGCTAGATCTGAAGCCTTTCCTTAAACGGATGCTCAGAGCCCATTGGCAGCGCTTATGGGATAGGGAAAAACAAAATAAACTACACCTTATAAAACCGCATCTTGGTAATTGGCCGCCGACATCTAAAACACGTCGTACAGAAATAACACTCTGCAGACTTAGAATAGGACACACACACAGTACACACTCATACCTTCTGTCCGGTGGCGATCCACCTTTGTGTGATAGATGTGGGGAGCCTCTCACCGTCCTTCACATACTAGTGCAATGCACGGAACTGCACGCTCAAAGAAACAAGCACTTTCCGTTAATATACCGGCAACAGTTGCCACTTCATCCCGCTATGTTTTAGGCAGGGAACCACTTTTTAAATACCAGGCGGTTCTTCAATTCATCAAAGATATTAATAATTTCAACGTTATTTTCCCGGGTAACCCGTAGCGCGGTCTCATACCTGAGGTTGCGGCTGCGGTAGTACTACCAACAAAAAGCACCTACCTCCCGGCCTTTGGGCGCAAAGGTCCTAAGGAGGCATTCGTGTTAGTGAAAATATCTCCCTTGTGGAAATCATACTCACTGGCCATTTATTGCACACGCATAGATCACATCACTGATCAGTGTCATAATTTTATGCTATATACACATTTTTTACGCTGCCATACAGCACGTGATTTTAGGCCTCTATACAGCCATATTACACTTACCATCGAAACTCACTAGTCAACGCAAACACCACATCATCAGACATGGCGCTCTTTGGCCACCCTTGGCCCTTGCGCCACAAAAACCCACTAATCATCAAGGTCAAATTCAATCTGTCATTCCAAGAAGCACGTCAACGTTTCGCACTACACAACCCATCCTATCCCTCCTTCGCAGATGTGACGCGCCGGGGCGCCGCGCCACATGTTTCTGCACCCGCGAATGTCACACAGAGTGTGGCCGCGGTCGTGCCACCAGCGCCCCCGGCTGGAGCAGCCTGTACTGCTCCGCCACCTGACAAACAGGGTCGGCAGACCCCCGTGTCTGCTGAACCTCGGACCACTGCAAGCGCAGCTAGGTCCGAAAGTTCTGTGACCGTGCCTGCCGAGCAGGCACCATCCGCCACCTCACAAGAGGTGATGGATACAAGTCCCACTCCTCCGGCGCCTGAGACGCCGAAGGAGAGGCGCAGCTCCTTGGAGCGCACTAAAAAAGAAAGACTGCGCATTACAGGGCCCCCTAAGGACCCTGTAATCTAAGGCAACACTTTTTTGTACACACAGCACCGCACAACCTAAAAATGACACAAATATTACAGTGGAACGTCAGAGGACTGCTGAAAAATCTCGACGACATTCAAGAACTTTTACACAAACATACACCAAAAGTGCTGTGTGTACAAGAGACACACTTGAAACCTAAACACACAAACTTTCTACGCCATTACGTTACGTTTCGAAAGGATCGGAGCGATGCAGTCGCATCATCCGGTGGTGTTGCCATTGTTGTGAATCCAGGAACTGCTTGTACACATTTACCACTTCAGACGTCTCTTGAGGCAGTAGCCGTCCGAGCCGTTATCTTGAACAAACTGGTCACAATTTGCTCTATTTATATACCTCCTCAGCACCAACTTAGTAAACGAGAATTCCAGGCATTAATTGATGAACTTCCAGAACCGTATCTTCTCCTTGGAGATTTTAACGCACATAGCAGTCTGTGGGGTGACTCGCGCTGCGATGCGCGTGGTCGTCTGATTGAACAGTTCCTTTTCTCCTCTGGTGCATGTCTTCTCAATAGGAAAGAGGCAACATATTATAGCCTCGCTAACAATACCTATTCGTCAATCGACCTAAGCATTGTATCTCCATCGCTCCTTCCCCTACTCCACTGGAAAGTCATCAATAATCCTTTTGGAAGTGACCACTATCCTGTAGTTCTGAGCTCAGCAGTACAAAATGAATGCCCTCCACAAGTTCCCAAATGGCTGATAGAAAAAGCCGATTGGGACCAGTTTTACAAGGCTGCTAGCTTAAGTTGGACTGACATATGCGGTTCTAGCTTAGATGCAACTGTACAGTACTCTTATTGAAGCGGCAGCTAAGTGCATTCCGCAAACATCTGGACTGGGCGGAAAACGACGAGTCCCCTGGTGGAACAGTGAGTGCCGCAATGCTCGCAAACGACAAAACAAAGCATGGAGACAGCTTCGAGACTCACCGACCGCTGAAAATCTTGTCAATTTTAAAAACATCAAGTCCCAAGCCATGAGAACCCGTCGACAGGCCAGGAGGGAGAGCTGGCAGAGGTTTTTGTCTGGAATTAACTCATATACACATGAGGCGAGAGTCTGGAGCATGGTCGGTAGGGTAGTGGGACGAGAACCACATCCTCTTCCTCTAGTAAATATACAAGGCAACGGTTTGGAAGACCAAGCGAACTCCCTCGGTGCACACTTCGAACAGGTCTCCAGCTCATCCCATTACAGTCCAGCGTTCCAACGATACAAAGCAAGAATAGAAAGACAGAAAATAGAACGCAAATCCACAAACAATGAGGCATACAATGAACCTTTCGTCTTAGCTGAGTTACAAGCATCGTTAAACTGCTGTAACAGAACCGCCCCAGGCTCCGACCGTATATTATACGAAATGCTCAAACGTCTGCCTCCCGAAACCCAAAAAGCTCTGCTCTCTTTGTATAATGCCGTTTGGTTTTCCGGTGAGATCCCTTCCACTTGGAAAGAAGCAGTCATTATTCCGATTCTTAAACAAGGCAAGGACCCATCTTCAGCATCAAGCTACAGGCCCATAGCATTGACGAGTTGCCTTTGCAAGGTTTTTGAAAAAATGGTAAACAGACGACTGATGCATTTCCTTGAAACAAATAGCCTGCTTGACCCATGCCAGTGCGGGTTTCGAGAGGGTAAGTCCACTACTGACCACCTTGTCCGTATCGAGGCGCAAATTCGTGATGCTTTCATTCATAAACAATTCTTTCTGTCGGTGTTCCTCGATATGGAGAAGGCCTATGACACTACGTGGCGCTTTGGCATACTCCGAGACCTGTCACACCTAGGTGTGCGGGGCAGAATGTTGGCAATAATCGAAAGCTACCTCTCTAATCGGACATTCCGTGTTCGAGTGGGCACTGTGTTGTCCCGTACATTTGTTCAAGAAACAGGAGTGCCGCAAGGAGGGGTATTGAGTTGTACACTTTTTATAGTAAAAATGAACTCCTTGCGCCTCGTTATCCCACAAAATATGTTTTACTGTACATATGTTGACGACGTGCAGGTCGGTTTTAAGTCCTGTAACCTCTCAGTGTGTGAACGTCAGGTTCAAATAGGTTTGAACAAGGTGTCTCAATGGGCAGATGAGAATGGTTTTAAACTCAACGCGCAAAAGAGCACTTGCGTCTTGTTTTGCCGAAAGAGGGGCCTCCATCCTGACCCCGACATTGACCTGCATGGTCAACGCCTTTCTGTGAAAACCGAGCACAAGTTTCTTGGACTAATATTAGACACAAAACTGACCTTCATACCATATATCAAGTATCTAAAGAACAGGTGCTTAAAAACCATGAATATTTTGAAAGTGTTGTCACGCACTACGTGGGGTAGTGACAGGAAATGTCTGATGAATTTATATAAAAGCCTAGTACGCACGCGCCTAGATTACGGTGCTATAATCTATCAGTCTGCGACACCATCAGCTATAAAGATTCTCGACCCTGTCCACCATCTAGGCATTCGCCTCTCTACGGGTGCTTTTCGAACTAGCCCCGTAGAGAGCCTGTACGTAGAATCAAATGAATGGTCGATCCATCTGCAGAGATGTTACCTGTCTTTTACATACTATCTCAAGGTTAACGCTGACGAGGAACATCCCGCTCACACCATAATTAATGATGTGTCCAATGCTGCCTTGTTCAACAACCGTCCTTCACTGAGACCGCCCTACTCCCTCCGTTTGAGGAGCCTCGCTGAGGAAACTGGCGTGCCACTTCTAGAGCACCGGTTGATGGCTCCCGCAGCATATCCACCGCCGTGCCAGTGGCAGATTATTGACTGCGACGTACCCCGCAGGGGCGTCTGCGCAAGTAGGCGTTTGGTGTGTAGCGACACCACGGACCCGAGCTAACGGGGGGTTTCGACCCCTCCCACGCCTAGCCGTGCGTGGCTTTGCCGTGTCCGGGGAAAAGGGGATCCTGGGGGTTGAGCCGACGCCGGGTGATTGGACCTTTAAGGCCCCCCGGCAGACGCAACACACCCCTTTGGCCCCAGCTTCACGTAGACGGCACCCCTGGGCTGACCCACCCAGGGGAAATCGGCAGTCGCCTTTTCCTGTCTCTCTCTTCCCTCATCTTCGTCTTTCTCTCCCACTTTTATTCTTTCCTGTCCTCTCCTCTTTTCCATTTACTTCCGTTTTTCCTGGCGGCAAGGGTTAACCTTGTGTAGTTACTCCCCCTTGAGTAGTTATATTTGGTTATAGTGGCACTGTACGGCTGGCGTCTGTAGCCTTAAACGTCTAAGTGCTTCAGCGTCCCCTAGTTGGACTCCATGGTGGGTGGCCGCCATTGCTGCCGAAATAAACAAAACTATCATGGGAACACCTTCATTTCCCCGCCTACTTGATCGTTTCCCTCACAAGAGGGTACGCACCGAAGAACTAACACACTTCAACCAACCGAGACCTTCCTATCCGAAATTCCATGTAATTCATAGTGAAACTCCAGACAAACAAGCAAGATCCATTTCCCCATTTGTTGTGGCAAAGTCTCTGACCGAAGTCTTTGGGCCAGGCTACAAGGTAACTAAGATGGCTAGCGGTGACCTTCTGCTTGAGCTACCTGAAAAACACCACTACGAAAAACTAGGCAGTCTCGCAACATTTGGCAACATTCCAGTTTCTGTTACACCTCATCAATCAATGAATACCACACGCGGAGTCGTCTCAGAGGCAGACCTCCTTGAATTGTCCGAACGAGAACTCCTAGAAGGATGGAAAGAGCAAAATGTAACAGAAGTGAAACGAATCATCATCAGACGCGATAACAAAGAATTGCCGACCAAGCACCTCATATGAACTTTTGCATCTAGCGTGCTGCCTGCAACGATCGAAACAGGCTACATTAAACTTGCTGTCCGTCCGTACATCCCCAATCCTAGGCGATGCTACAAATGCCAGCGATTTGGCCACGGGTCGCAGAGCTGCCGTGGTCAAGAAACTTGTGCGAGATGTGGAGGCCAAGGCCACTCCTCTGATAACTGTACAATCACACCTCACTGCGCCAATTGTGACGGCGATCACGCAGCCTACTCGCGTTCCTGCCCCTACTGGAAAAAAGAAAAGGATATAATTACCCTCAAAGTGAAATAAAACATTTCCTTCAAAGAAGCCCGTAAAAGATGTACACCTTTTCACACTACACCCTACGCTGATGCGGCGCGCCGGGGGCAACGTCGCACCGGCCCCCGCCACTCCTTCGGCCTGCGCAGAGCGAGCCGTCGGCTGTGGCGCCTGCCCCCTTGGCGGCAGTAGCTCAGTCTACGCCGCCAACTCGCGAACAGGGACCGGCGACTTCAGGGTCGTCGGGTCTCAAGGCCTCGTCTCACCAGGCGAGGCCCGAAACCCGAACTGCCAGCCCGCGCGTGCGGGCATCCAGTGCCTCGCAAGAGGCAATGGAAACGACGTTGGCACCCCTGGTGCCGAAAGATCGGCGTAGCTCCCTGGAGCGCGCTAAGAAAACTAAAAGCCGATAAGGGGGCCCGACGACGGCCCTGCTGGTTGAGTTTCAACTTTCCGCCTAAACAACAGCCACCCCCTTTTTTCGTACACACAGCACTACTTTTAGTTTCATTATGAACACGCAAATTATCCAATGGAACGTGAGGGGCCTTCTCAGGAACCTCGACGATGTTCAGGAACTTCTCCACGAACACACACCAAAGGTGCTGTGTGTACAGGAAACATCCCGCAGGGGCGTCTGCGCAAGCAGGCGTTTGGTGTGTAGCGACACCACGGACCCGAGCTAACGGGGGGGTTTCGACCCCCTCCCACGCCTAGCCGTGCGTGGCATTGCCGTGTCCGGGGAAAAGGGGATCCTGGGGGTTGAGCCGACGCCGGGTGATTGGACCTTTAAGGCCCCCCGGCAGAGGCAACACACCCCTTTGGCCCCGGCTTCACGTAGACGGCACCCCTGGGCTGACCCACCCAGGGGAAACCGGCAGTCGCCTTTTCCTGTCTCTCTCTCTCGCCTCATCTTCGTCTTTTCTCTCACTTTTAAACTTTCCTGTCTACTTCTCCCTTCTCGTTACTTCCGATTTTTCCTGGCGGCAAGGGTTAACCGTGTGTGGCTCCCAACCTTGGGTAGACCATATTAGGTTATAGTGACGGCGTACTGCTGGCGTTGCGCAGACTTTTCACATGTTCTGCCACGTCCCCCTGTTGGGCTCCGTGGTGGGTGGTAGGCGCCGTTGCCGAACAAGCGACTTTTTCCATGGGACCCTCGAACCCCTCTTCCACCGATCGTGCCCCAAAAAGGGTACGCACCGATGCATCTGAATTCTTTTGGCCCAAAAACAACGACACTTTTCCGAAATACCACGTGGTTCACTGTGAACAATCATCTGAAAAAGCTAGAGCCATTTCACCTTTTCTTGTTGCTAAGTGCTTGAAAGACACCATAGGAACGGGTTATAAGGCCACAAGGATGGCAAGCGGGGACCTACTCCTCGAATTAAAAGACAAGGAACAGTACATTAATCTGTCACATCTAGTCGCGTTTGGAAACATCCCCGTCTCTGTGAGCGCGCACCGGACCATGAACACTGTCAAAGGTGTAGTCTCCGATGAGGACCTGATTGGCCTCAGCGAGGAAGAACTACTTAGATGGATGGAAAGATTCAAATGTCACTCATGTCCAAAGGATCAAGATAAGGCGCGACAACACCGAAATACTGACCAAGCATTTGATACTTACTTTTGCCTCCAGCACACTACCCGAGCCATAGAAACCGGCTACGTCAAGCTTGCTGTACGACCTTTCATACCAAACCCGCGGCGATGCTTTAAATGTCAAAGATTTGGTCACGCGTCTCAAAGCTGCCGAGGGCAGCTCACCTGTGCAAAATGCGGAACGACGGGTCATTCTGTTGATGACTGCGCTGGCGATGGGACTCACTGCGCGAACTGTGAAGGTGATCACCCTGCGTACTCCAGGGCCTGCCCGGCCTGGAAGAAAGAGAAAGAAATACTCACGATAAAAGTAAAAGAAAACATAACGTTCCGCGAAGCACGACAGCGAGTTTCATCGTCATTTCCAGCAAGAACATCTTTTGCCGAAGTGGTGCGACGGGGGGCAGCACCACAACGGCCTATCGCGTTTGCCCGGACCACTCGCAGTGTGCCGAGGCAAACGCCACCCGCCCCCATGGTGGGAGCAGCGAAGGCTGCCCCGCCTACTCTGAATCTGACCACACCGGCGGCCACTACAAGCTCCGGCACCGTAGAGGCCAAGGAGAGCACATCGCCCTCCGGCTCGGTGGCGTCCAAGACTTCGTCACACCAGGCGAAGTCCCCACCTGCCA
This sequence comes from Rhipicephalus sanguineus, assembly GCF_013339695.2. NCBI lineage: Eukaryota > Metazoa > Arthropoda > Arachnida > Ixodida > Ixodidae > Rhipicephalus > Rhipicephalus sanguineus. The sequence continues at coordinate 30,210,073 of NC_051178.1, forward strand.
AGCCAGAGATCCCGGCGACTCCAGGGTCGTCGGGTCTCACGACCACGCCTCGCCAGGCGAGGTCGGACAAACAAGCCAGCAGCTCGCATACGCGGGCGTCCAGTGCCTCAAACGAGGCAATGGACACAACTCCGGTGCCTCTGGTACCGAAAGAGCGGCGTAGCTCCCTGGAGCGCGCTAAGAAAACCAAAAAGCCGATAATGGGGCCCGACGACGGCCCTGCTACTTGAGCTCTAAATTTCGACCTAAACAACACCCACTTCCTTCTCGTACACACAGCACTACCTGACATCCAATATGGAAGCACAAATTATACAATGGAACGTGAGAGGACTGCTTAGAAATCTCGACGATGTCCAAGAACTCTTACACAAACATACACCAAAGGTGCTGTGTGTACAAGAAACACACTTAAAATCCAAACACACGAACTTTCTACGCAGCTACATTATTTTCCGGAAGGACCGGGATGATGCCATCGCGCCATCCGGGGGTGTAGCCGTTATAGTTAATCAAGGAGTAGCATGCACACATTTACCACTTCGAACTTCCCTTGAGGCAGTGGCTGTTCGAGCGGTTCTTTTGAACAAACTCGTCACCATTTGCTCTCTCTATATACCTCCACATTACCAACTGCAAAAACATGAATTTCAGTCTTTAATAGATGAGCTCCCTGAACCTTACCTTGTACTTGGGGACTTTAATGCGCATAGCTGTCTATGGGGTGACTCCCGCTGCGATGCGCGAGGTCGTCTAATTGAACAGTTCCTTTTCTCTTCCGGCACGTGTCTCTTGAATAAAAAAGAGCCAACATACTATAGCCTTGCGAACAATACCTACTCGTCCATAGACCTCAGCATCACATCTCCATCACTTCTGCCCCTTCTAACATGGAAAGTCATTAATAATCCCTATGGAAGTGACCATTTTCCTATAGTTCTGAGCACCCCAATAGTTAATGAATGTCCTCCACAGGTTCCCAAATGGCAAATTGACAAAGCCGATTGGGAACAGTTTCGTAAAATGGCTCTCTTAAGTTGGACCAACATGCGTGCTTTAAGCATAGATGAAGCTGTCGACTACTTTACAGCTTTTTTGATTGATGCCGCTATGAAGTGTATCCGACAAACAGCTGGACTGCCCGGCAAACGACGTGTGCCATGGTGGAACACCGAGTGTCGAAACGCGCGCAAAAAACAAAATAAAGCATGGAGGCTGCTTCGGGACTCGCCGACAGCCGAGAATCTGGACAGTTTTAAAAACATAAAGTCACAAGGCAGGAGAACTCGCCGACAGGCAAGAAGACAAAGTTGGCAGAAATTTTTATCGGGAATTAACTCATATACACAGGAGGCTAAAGTCTGGAACATGGTTAGTAGGGTAGCAGGCCGACAAGCACATTCACTTCCCCTAGTAAACACACAAGGTGACAGCTTGGAAGACCAGGCGAACTTCCTAGGTGCACACTTCGAACAGGTGTCGAGCTCGTCACACTACACGGAAGCTTTCCAACGATACAAAACAAGAATCGAAAAAGAGAAACTAGAGCGTAAATCCACAAAACACGAAGCATACAATGAACCTTTCTGCATAGCTGAGCTACAAGCATCGCTTAATTGCTGCAATAATTCCGCCCCAGGCTCCGACCGTGTTGTGTATGAAATGTTGAAACACCTGCCATTGAAACACAAAAAACCCTCCTTTCCCTATATAATGCTGTTTGGTTTTCCGGTGAGATCCCCTCGGCCTGGAAAGAAGCCATTATTATTCCTATTTTAAAACAGGGCAAGGACCCATCCTCCGTTGCGAGCTACAGGCCCATTGCACTAACAAGCTGCCTGTGTAAACTTTTTGAAAAGATGATAAACCGCCGACTTATACATTTCCTCGAAGCAAACAAATCACTTGACCCATACCAGTGCGGTTTTCGAGAGGGTAGATCTACCTCTGACCACCTTATCCGTATCGAGGCACAAATTCGCGACGCTTTTGTTCACAAGCAATTCTTCCTTTCGGTGTTCCTCGATATGGAAAAGGCCTACGACACCACATGGCGCTTTGGAATATTAAGAGACCTATCCCACTTAGGTGTCCGAGGAAAGATGTTGACCATAATCGAAAGCTATTTGTCCAATCGCACGTTCCGTGTTCGAGTGGGTAATGTCTTGTCCCGAATCATTTGTCCAGAAAACTGGAGTGCCGCAAGGTGGTGTCCTGAGTTGCACACTTTTTATTATAAAAATGAATTCCCTACGTCTGTGTATTCCACGGAATATGTTTTATTGCACATATGTCGACGACGTGCAGATCGGTTATAAATCTTGCAACCTTTCAATGTGCGAGCGGCAGGTGCAACTTGGTTTAAACAAGGTAACCAAATGGGCAGACGAGAACGGGTTCAGCCTTAACCCGCAAAAAAGTACTTGCGTATTATTCTCAAGAAAGAGAGGCCTACATCCCGATCCAGACATTGATCTGCATGGTCAGCGGCTACCTGTGAAAACGGAGTATAAATTCCTCGGCGTAATTCTAGACACGAAACTAAGCTTCATATCACACATAAAGTATATAAAGAACAAGTGCATAAAAACCATGAATATTCTAAAGGTATTGTCACGCACTACGTGGGGTAGTGACAAGAAGTGTCTGATGAATCTTTATAAAAGCCTCATACGCACGCGCCTAGATTATGGGGCGATAATATATCAGTCTGCGACACCAAGCGCGTTGAAGATGCTTGACCCTGTCCACCACTCGGGCATTCGTCTTTCTACGGGTGCTTTTCGCACCAGCCCCGTGGAAAGCCTCTACGTCGAATCGAACGAGTGGTCGCTCCACCTGCAGCGATCTTACATGTCGTTTCTATACTATCTCAAGTGAACGCAGACAACGAACACCCCTCACACCCCACAATAAATGATTTATCTAGTTCTGCCCTTTTCGACCACCGTCCTTCGGTGCGACAGCCCTACTCACTTCGTGTGAGGGGCTTAGCTGAGGAAACGGGTGTGCCACTTTCCGAACACTGTCTATTGGCTCCCGCTGCACAACTACCGCCGTGGCGGTGGCAGCTTATAGACTGCGATCTTTCTTTCATGGAAGTAACGAAACACGCGCCTATTGCACATATCCGTACATACTTCCTTGAACTACAACACAAATACACTTGTGCAGAATTCTTTACAGACGCCTCAAAGTCCAATACTTCTGTGTCTTACGCAGCCGTTGGGCCATCCTTTACGGATTCCGGTATTCTACACCCTGAATCAAGTATCTTCACGGCAGAAGCTTACGCGATACTTGCGGCCGTTAAACACATTCAACAATTAAAACTACAAAAGGCAGTGATTTACACAGATTCTCTAAGCGTGGTAAAAGCTTTAAAAACTCTGAAAAGACACAGAAACCCCGTCTTTGTCTCGCTGTATTCTCGCTTAAGCACGATCTACGCACTCGAACAACATGTCGTAGTGTGCTGGGTGCCAGGGCACCGCGAGATTCAAGGCAACGTGTTGGCGGACCAGCTAGCAGCATCCGCCCACGAAAACAGTCACAATACATCCTTAGCTATTCCCCCACTAGACTTAAAACACTTCCTGAAAAGAAAGCTCAGAGCCTTTTGGCAGACCACATGGGATATGCATACACGAAATAAGCTACACGTTGTCAAACCGCATCTAGGTAATTGGCCGCCAATATCAAAATCACGCCACACAGAAGTTACACTCTGCAGACTTAGGATCGGTCACACATACAGTACACACACACACCTTCTGTCCGGTGGCGACCACCTTTGTGTGATAGATGTGGGCAGCCACTCACTGTCCTTCACGTCCTCATCCAGTGCAAGGAACTCGATGCTATCAGAAAAAAAACACTTTTCATTACCCTACCGACAGCAATTTCCACTTCATCCTTCAATGTTCATCGGTAGGGACCCGCTTTTTACATATCAGTCACTGTCTGCTTTTTTAAACGATGTACAGAGTTTTCATGTCATATATCAAGGTGAAACGTAGCACGGCCTCTAAGCGGAGGTCGCTGCTGCGGGGAATACATTAAAGACAGCACTTGCCTCGCGGCCCTTGGACTCAAGGGCATTGACGAGGCATTCGTGCTGATGTCATATCTTCAGTTTTATTCCTGCGACCACTTGTCATTCATTCCACTACACATATTTCACGTCACTCTCATGATTTTAATATATATATATATGTTTTACCCCCCTTTAGCGCGAGGAATTTAAAGCCCCTATACAGCTACTTAGCGCAACCATTGTTCCATCCTTTGTCCCATGAACTGGCGCTCTTTGGCCATCAATTGGCCCTTGCGCCAATAAACACCACCAGATCATCATCATCATCATGTGTACAGGAAACACACTTAAAACCAATACATACTAACTTTCTCCGACAGTACAACATCTTCCGCAAAGATCGCCATGATGCTCTCGCATCCTCTGGCGGCGTTTGCTATAATATTAGATAGAAACGTAGCGTGGTCAGGCTCTGCAGCTGCAAACGTCCCTGGAAGCAGTGGCCGTTCGCGCTGTTATTTTCAACAAGCTCATAACTATTTGCTCAATCTATATACCCCCACACTACCAGTTACACAACATGAATTTCAGGCATTTATTGATGATTGCCAGAACCATACCTTGTTCTTGGCGATTTCATTGCACACAGCAGCCTGTGGGGGGACTCTCGCAACGATGCGCGAGGCCGTCTGATTGAGCATTTTTGTTTTCCCGCTGGTGCATGTCTACCTGAATAGAAGGAGCCAACATTTTTTAGCCTTGCAAACAAAAGTTATTCATCTATAGATCTTAGCATTGTTTCACCCACTCTTTTACTTGATTTTAACTGGGACGTCATTAAAAACCCCTACGGCAGCGACCATTTTCCTATACTGTTAAGCACGACAGAAGAAAACGAATCACCGCCACAGGCTCCCCAGTGGAAGGCTGATGCAGGTGATTGGGAGAAGTTTGGAACCCTCACCCGTATCTCGTGGGCTGAAATGTCATCCTTAGAAATTGGTGCTGCTGTTCAGTTTTTACCGCTGTTATTATTGACGCCGCCTCGAAATCTATTCCTCAATCAAGGGGTATTGCCTCCAAACGTCGTGTCCCATGGTGGAACGACGACTGCCGGAACGCTCGCAGAAGCAAAATAAAGCGTGGGGTTACTGCGCGACTCCCCCACCACCGAGAACCTTATCAATTTTAAGCAGATCAAGTCCCAAGGCCGGCGAACACGCCGACAGCAAGAAGAGAGAGCTGGCACAAGTTTTATCAGGTATTAATTCCTATACAGACGAGGCTAAGGCCTGGAGCCGAGTAATAGGATAAGAGGCCGAAAAACACATTCTCTTCCGTTAGTAAATACAGAGGGCAACAGCTAGAAGACCAGGCCAACTTTTGGGCGCACATTTTGAAAGTGTATCCAGCTCTACACATACTCCGACACGTTTTCAAACGACACAAAACAGCTATAGAAAGACAAAAATTAGAAAGAAATGTGGCGAAAAACGAGGCATTCAACGAACCATTCACTCCGCTGAGCTGCAAGCAGCGCTTAACTGCTGCAACGAATCTTCCCAGGCTCTGACCGTGTTATATACCAAATGCTGAAGCACCTACCCTATGAAACTACAGAGAACCCTCCTCTGCCTGTATAACGCTGTATGGACTTCCGGCGAGATTCCCTCCGCCTGGAAAGAGGCCATTGTAATCCCTATCCTCAACAGGAAAGGATCCATCTAGCGTTTCCAGTACAGGCCTATAGCATTAACAAGTTGCATTTGCAAAGTATTTGAGAAAATGATAAACTGCCGCTTACTACATTTCCTAGAATCAAACAAAATTCTTGATCCATATCAGTGCGGCTTTCGAGAGGGCCGATCCAGCACTGACCACCTTGTACGTTTTGAGGCACAAATTCGCGAATCCTTTGTCCACAAACAATTCCTCCTGTCTGTATTCCTAGATATGGAAAAGGCGTATGACACCACATGGCGATTTGGAATACTTAGGGATCTGTCGCACTTAGGCATACGTGGCCGCATGTTAAATATACTCGAAAGTTATCTGACAAACCGCACATTCCGTGTTCGGGTTGGAAATGCTCTGTCACGATTCTTCGTGCAGGAAACCGGAGTGCCACAAGGTGGTGTACTCAGCTGTACGCTTTTCATTATAAAAATGAACTCGTTGCATCTTTGCATCCCACGAACTATGTTCTATGCACATATGTTGATGACATCCAAATAGCGTTCAAATTGTGCTATCTCGCAATCTGTGAGCGGCAGGTCCAGCTCGGACTAAACAAGGTGTCCTAGTGGGCAGATAACAACGGGTTCAGGTTAAACCCACAAAAGAGCACCTGTGTACTCTTCTCTAGAAAGAAAGGCGTCCATCCAAATCCAGAAATTGACCTGCATGGCCAGCGGTTGCCAGTAGAGGTGGAGCATAAGTTTCTAGGCGTAATTTTGGACTCTAAACTCACCTTCATATCACACATTAAGTATACAAAAGACAAGTGCATGAAGACTATGAGTATCCTAAAACTGCTGTCACGTACCTCCTGGGGCAGTGATAGGAAATGCCTGATGAACCTGTATAAAAGCCTCATTCGAACACGCCTAGATTACGGCGCCGTTGTCTATCAGTCTGCGACACCAAGCGCCTTGAAGATGCTTGACCCTGTCCACCATTTAGGCATTCGCCTTTCTACGGGCGCTTTTCGCACGAGCCCCGTGGAAAGCCTCTACGCTGAATCGAACGAGTGGTCGCTCCACCTGCAGAGGTCCTACATGCCCTTCACATATTTTTTAAAGGTGAACGCAAACAATGAACACCTCTCATACTCAACTGTCAATTACCTATCCAGTTCAGCCCTCTTTAACAATCGTCCTACGCTGAGACAGCCCTACTCACTTCGTGTGAGAGGCCTAGCTGAGGAAATGGATATTCCGCTTCTTGAACACCACGTGATTGCTCCTGCTGCACAGCTACCGCCGTGGCAGTGGCAGCTTATACACTGTGATTTGTCTTTTGTAGAAGTCACGAAACGTGCCCCTGCTGCACACATTCACATGCATTGCCATGAGCTACAGCACAAATACAATTACCCTGAATTCTTTACAGATGCTTCAAAGTCCCAGTTTGGTGTGTCCTACGCAGCGATCCGTCCATCCTTTTCGGATGCCGGTGTTCTGAACCCTAACACAAGCATCTTTACAGCAGAGGCTCATGCGGTATTGGCGGCTGTTAACCACATTAATAAATTGAAAATTTGCCGCGCAGTTATATACACAGATTCTTTAAGCGTCGTTAAAGCCCTTAAATACTTGAAGAAGAACAAAAATCCTGTTATCGCCTCGATCTACTCAGTCCTATGTACCATCTATGCATTAAAACAGCACGTTGTTGTATGCTGGGTGCCAGGGCACCGCGAGATAGAAGGAAATGTACAGGCAGATAGACTGGCTGCATGTGTCCATACAAACGTAGCCGATGCAGCCATGGCTGTTCCTGTGATGGACTTAAAGCCTCTCCTAAGAAGAAGCCTCAGAGCATACTGGCAGCGCTTATGGGACACAAGAACACACAACAAACTTCACACTATCAAACCGCAGCTTGGAAACTGGCCACCCATAGGAAAGTCTCGTCAGACCGAAGTCATATTTTGTCGGCTGCGCATAGGACACACATACAACACACACTCATACCTGTTAACCGGCGGGGACCCGCCAGCGTGTGTTAAGTGTGGTGACCCTTTGACAGTGCTTCATGTCCTGATTGAATGTCGTGAACTAGAAGGCCACCGGAAAAAGCATTTTCATTTGCCATCGCGACAGCATATTCCACTTCATCCTGCGATGTTTCTTGGTAACGAGCCGCTTTTTAACAGCCAATCAGTTTTACAGTTTTTAAAGGATGTCCAGTTACTTATCATATACCCAGGTCAGCCATAGCACTGCCTCTCGTGAGAGAGGCCGCTGCTGCGGCAGAAATCTCTCAAAGCACTTGCCTCCCAGACCTTGAGTGTAAGGAGACGGGTGAGGCAGTAGTGCATGATGACCTGACCGATGAACACGATGTCCATTAGCATTGTCGATCTCTTGCATCATTGCCATAGTTTTAGCCTTCGTATATTTTACGCAATTCACAGCGACTTATTTAGGCCACTTTACAGCCACGTTACATTAATCATGTGCATCCCGTTTGTCACTGCTACCTAACACTCATAATCATGGCGCTCTTTGGCCAACCATGGCCCTTGCGCCAATAAACTCCATCATCAATCAATCAATCAATGACTGCGACGTATCCTTCGTGGAGGTTACTAAACACGCACCTACTGCACACATTCGCACACACTTCCTCGAACTTCAACATAAATATGCTTGCCCGGAATTCTTTACAGATGCGTCAAAGTCTCGTACTGGTGTGTCCTATGCAGCTGTGGCCCATCCTTTTCAAAATCCGGTATTCTGCACCCACAAACAAGCATCTTCACCGCAGAAGCCCATGCGATATCTGTGGCTATCAAGCATATCAAGGAATTACAACTGCAGCGTGCGGTTGTATACACAGATTCGCTGAGCGTCGTAACAGCTTTGAAAACGCTGAAAAAACATAAAAATCCTGTCCTGATATCACTTTTACTCTCTTTTATGCACGATCTACGCCCTTAAACGACAGGTTGTTGTGTGCTGGGTGCCAGGCACCGCGAGATCGCTGGAAACGTAGTGGCGGACCAGCTGGCTTGGTGTGCGCACGACCACGCACCCGCCAATACATCCCTGGCCCGTCCCTGCAGTTGACATGAAACCCTTCCTACGACGGGAGCTCAGGGCGTCTGGCCTCCTGTGGGATAGGCAAACGGATAACAAATTGCACGTTATCAAACGAGACTTGAAAATTGGCCAACAGTATCCAGATCCCGCTACACACAAGTCACACTTACAAGGCTACAAATAGGACACACTCACTCAACACATTCACACCTTTTGTCTGGTGGCGATCCGCCATTGTGTGAGAGATGTGGAGAACCACTTACGGTTCTCCACATCCTCGTACAGTGCGATGAGTTAGATGCTCTGAGAAAAAAGCACTTTTTACTACCCTACCGACAGCAGCTCCACTACACCCTGGGATGCTCATCGGTAGGGATCCGATTTTTAAACCTCAATCACTGTTAGGTTTTTAAATGATGTACATAGTTTTCACTGCATATTTCGAGCTGACCCGTAGCACGACCTCGTACCGAGGTCGCGGCTGCGGTGACTACATCCCCGCCATGGTTTTATGATCATGACCTTTCGCCATCCACTTTCACTAGACATACTTCACGTCACTGTCATGATTTTAAATACTTCTATGTTTTTACCCGCGTTAGCGCGAGGAATTTTAAGGCCCCTATACAGCCACGCACCATGTCATTGTTCACATCTCTAGTCTACTGAAATGGCGCTCTTTGGCCATCAAGTGGCCCTTGCGCCATAAAATACCACACATCATCATCATCCTATGCATGCCGAGCAGACGAATGAATGGCACATCTCGACTTAAAATTTGATGTCAGTGCTCCTTTAAGGAAGAGTGGAAGGACTCGTATCGGAAGGATCACATCACCACTTCTGAGGGAGTCAGACGACTCTTGCCGGTAACACTCCTACGTTGGTCAAATGACACACACCGAAGCGTCAAGCGACTCCACAACTATTTTAAGTTACTCAATTGACCCTTGCTCTACTTTTGCGTGACTACTGTTGGAAATAGTGAAGTATTCATTTTAAGCAAGTCCAATAATACTTGCAGTTCTGCCCAGCCAGTGCAAAAAATAACAGTTCAACTTTAGTATCATTTAAATAAAACTCGACAAAACAACAACCTGTTCCAGCAAAGTAATATAGAAAGCGCGAAAAGATGGTCTGTGATTTTCATCTCGAAGTGGAAGTATTCCTCATTTGCATGCTTGTATGAGTATAGCTAACTCAAATGTGTGACTGTGATGTGCATAGTGTCATTTGGTGCGAAATAAACTGCAGAAATCGGCATAATGTTTCCATACTTATTCCTTATGATTACGAATAAATCAGAAAGTGGTGACGGCTGGAGGTATCAGACTTGTGACTTGCTATGTTGTCCCTTCTATTCAGCGTGAGCAGCGATGAAAAACGGTATCTGAAAAGAAGAACGTGATATTATGATGAGAAAATGAAATTGCAGTAAGAGTTAGCAAAACCTACACAATAGGCGATTTACACAGACATAATGAAAGCTCACAACAAAACAAGAAGATAGAGAGGTTTATTATGAGAGAAAAGCTGAGAGGTCGGCCTGAATCAATTTTAGGCCCTGCTACTTAGCGTTAGGAAAGGGAACGGGGTGGAAAAGAGAGTAGAGAGAAGGTGTTGATGATGAAGGCGGTGATGAAACGAAACCTTGAATGTTCAAACAAAACAACAAATGCAAACAGGCATGGCAAGGAACCAAGTTTTTTGCCGTTATCGTGTAAAACAAAACTTGCAAATAGTACCTTTCTTAACATGTCACTTGGCAATAAATTTGCAGCACAAGATGACGTGAGCCTCTTTTAAACAACAAACAAGATTAGTGTAGGCTCCATTGTGTGGGAGCCACTCACCTCTTCTCCCACGTCGTCTTGTCCACCCAAAGGAAATGTAGAATCGGACTGCCTCTTTGACAGGGCGAACGCCGCTGTTGATTTTCCCATCACGAGTGGTGAGGTGCCAGACCATTGCGACACCTTCGTTCCCCCGAGTTTGGCTGTCAAGTGGAGTGAAGTGGCGGGAAAAGTGATCCGGTATTCTGGGAATATCCAACACATACACACAAATTATTTGTATTTAAAACCACCCTTTGTTCAACACACCGTTACTGTACACAGATCGGACACAAGTGTTTCGTATGAAATAATATCGCGACGAAAACTAATTTTCAGGTAAAAGGCGGCGGGAACCTCGTATCGCAAAAGGCACTGGCCATGCACGAATAAAAGCACTTCTTTTGTGAGAAATCGCTTCAAAACTTGCTTTCACAATAAGCTCGGCTTTGCGCCGGCATATTCCCACACCCAAGCGCACCCAAGCACACCCAAGCGCCGTCAGCAGTTACTGACCGCATGTTTTGCAAACGTAACCCATCTTTCAATACTCAGAAAACCGCATGCGAGTACGAGCGTCCGAACGACACCCAGCGCATGCGGACGCCGTCTACCTCGAGATCAGACATGTCATATGCTAGAATTACCACACCTAGCTCCCATAGTCACGTACACTCACTCGATTCTGTTATAACGCCGAACGTCATCGCAGTTTAGGCAAACCACGAAAACAGTGAAGAGAAACGAGGGAATAGAGTGCACGGCGGCGGCCGCAACAACGGGTGCCGCCCAAAGTCTCCAGCTTTTCACCTTACCGGCGAGGCGTGTCCAACTTAAGTGACTACCGTGTACGTGATGGAAGCATCGTACTATTCACAATGCTCGTAGACTGTCGCGCCGCCAAGCCGAATTCAGAGCGTCCTCTCGAGGAGGGTTAGTAGACGACAAAATGGCAGCACTACGCAGTCGCTCCCTTGTAGGTGGACAGATGATATTAAAAAGGTGGCTGATCCCTCTGTCCCAGGTATAATACGAAAGTGAAACGTGTCGTCACAGAAGTAGCTGATTGTTGATAGTGCACTGCTATATGAGAGCTTCCACAATGTCTACTGTTCGGCAGATATAGCACCGCTTGTTGTGGACGCCCTCACGTTGACGCGTAGTGGTACATCTCCATACCGACGACTAATGCTCATTATCATGATTTAACCCTTGCAGTAGCTGAATTTCTTCACATATACGTAGACATCACGTATGGTGAATCGCGCGCAAATATGGCATCAACAAGCACATAGTAAACACTGATATTCGATATGCACTACTTTAAAGCGTCAAGAAACTTGAAGAGAAACGCTACGCGCGTCGTGTCTTCCCTCTAGCCTGGCCGTTAATTCTCACAGGGCGAGCGCGGAACGCGGTGCGACAGGCAGGCGAGCGTCGGTGAGCTATTTTTTGATGTGGATAGATGCTGTGGGCGAAGCCACCACCTCGCAGAGTGTTAAAGCGCTGACGAACTTACACTTTATTGGAAACACGCCGAATGGGACGGTCTTAGCAACGTCGCCTTTTTTTTTCTTTTTGTTTCGAGCCTGATGGCACACATGTCACCGCCCCGTTATTAAGGGCACGCTCATAGCACCCATCCATCCAAACATCCATCCTTCCATCCATCCGTCAATCCACCCAAGAGAACTGAGAGGAAAGTGTGAAAGATAAAAGACGCGTTCATGAAGCCTCCGTTATGTATTTGGCGCAGGGGCGTAGCCAGAAATTTTTTTCGGGCGAGGGGGGGGGGCACCTCTTTGATCTGAAGTGGGAGTCGGGCAGGCAGATGTGATCGAGTGTCATTTTGAGCTCTGTATGCCATGGCAAAAGAAATTTGAGGGGAGGGGGTGGCCCCTCCCCTTGGCTACGACCCTGGTTTGGCGGTAGCTCTGTGGGGCTAAACGCCCGGCAGCCATCGTCGCGGACCGAGAAGTCATGGGTTCGACTCCTATCAACGGAACTTTTTCTTAGTCTTTTTTCTTTGACATTTGATGACATTCATTTTGCTGACGTATTTCCGTGACGGAAATACATCATGAAAGACTTGGTGGAACCCGGCAAAAAACATTTTCATGTTAAAAAGTTTGCGGGTGTAACATGGCAGCAGCAAGCACAGGACCGGTTTGATTGGCGGAACATGAGAGAGGTCTTTGGCCTGCAGCGGGCACAGTCAGGCTGATGATGATGACGACTTTCGTTTGTGAAATGCGCGTAGAACACCCCCTCCCAAGCCACTAACGCGTTCTCACCGTTCTTTTTGTTGTTTTACGGTCGCGAACCCTCCAGCACCATTGATACGGTTCTCCCGTACCGTCCGGACCCTGCCTAATGCCAACCTGTGTCTGTGATCGCTCAGCACCACGAGGAATGCCGACAACTGACCCGTTCTTTCGCGCGTTATCGACAGTGACGCCACATACAGCGTCATGACTCCAATTAATCTACTGACCCTTTCACCATCCACTGCTTCGTGTGGCTTTGGGTCCCGCCAATTGCTGCTCCTGGCCTCTCGTCTAACCTCCTTCCGAAGTACCACGGACCCTACCACGTGGTTGCGTAAAGCTCTCCTGTAGTGTGGTCGAACCCGTTACGCCATCTTCTGATCTCCGTCGTCGCCGGTGAGAGACAGTCCACATTGACTGGTTCAAGCCGTATTATAATCCCAGCATGGCTGCCCCTCAATAACGGGGGTAATTGTGAGGAATAAGATGCAGTTCGCTATCTGGCTACGCACTGCCTGCTGCTGCTACGATCGTCGCTGTTGCTGAGTACCTCAATAAACCCCCTAACATTATAAATGTTCACACCTCGAAGTATACGCGCGACGCATCACTGTATCAATTGATCTGGCACTTCTGCCTAAGAGCTATCCCCGCTGCCATTCAGTAACATCAACCCGATACGCAAGTGACATCATTAAACGCAGCGCAAAAAACACGGACAAAAAAAGGAGCACACTACACAGCGCTATCAACTCAGATTTATTGAAGAACACACACGCATATATAGTCATGAAAAACAAACACGTGATCCGAAACGAAAAGAGGATATAGTGATTGGCAATCAGGAAATCTATTTCGATATTATACAACAGTATTGACGGCCTCGCGACACATGATTCATCAAATTTGCTGATTAAAAAACGCCCCTTCAATCTCACGCTCCGTCTATTCTTTTATTTAGTTCGTTGGTTGCACTAGCGCGCTTAAACTCGCACATAGAACATGCGATCCACAGCGTCGCCATGTTATCCATTTCGACTTTATACGGAACAGCACGGCGACAGCGGTGGCCAAGACGCGCCGGAGGTGTCCATATAATTACTACAGCAGCAAAACACAGAAGTGTAAAAAGCACGCGATACATGAAAGGGGGCTATCGAACAATGCGAACCGCGTAGTGTTATCCGAATTCGGCTTCCCGTGCGAAGAATCAGCCTAGCAACTGATTTCATTCGTGCTGTGATAGCACTACGAGTAGGTCACGCATAGTTAAGACTCTCAAAGAATAGTTGCTTGCGGGGCTAGCTGATTCAGTCGCAGCGTACTAGGTACTCTGCGGGCAATTCTCCAGCTGTCAATAATTTTGTAATGTATTGCACAATCGTTCAAGACCATGTCGCATTCGTCTATCGGATCTGGTGATGCACAGCTTAGCCAGCTAGACGCATCTGCAGCGTAGATTGGAGCAGATTTCAATTTTTCATGCGCTGCACGAGCTCCACTTCTGTTTTCATTTCACCCTCGTGTTGAGGGCCGCTGCGCTGTCATCTTCTCTTTCTACTGGCATATTTGTAAGTAGTTTTTCAGATCGACATTACGAATCATTTAGCCATCAGTAGGCAACACTAAATGATTGGCCAGCATTAACGAACGTTTAGCCATTAACCAATGCATAGCCGTCACATGATGAGGTTACGTCACATGATGTCATAATGACGTCAGAAATTTTGGTAATCTGTGACGCACTATGAGGTCAAATGGTGAAGTCATGATTTGCGACGAATGTTTTCGCATCACTCGTGTTTCCCGACGCCAGCGGTAAGTTTTCGCGTTTGATGAGATATCTGAGGCTTTAAAACATATTTCGCGGATGAAAGAAGAGGCCATGAACAATAGCGAACAATTTTGGAGCCCCGCACTGCACGTGGAGTTCATAAAAAGAGCGGAATGCAGTCATTTCTATCGAACCAATTTTTTGAAACAGGTGTCGTCACGGTGGTGTCAGCCGCAAACGACTGTTTACAGACCTGGAGGAAGAATATTAATAAAAAGGTGCCATTGCGCAAAAAGCAGTCATAAAAATATGTCATTAAATTTTCTCAATTTCAATAGTAACAGCAAGCAGCCTTCTCAGAAAAACAGCCCTTTGTCTTCTGCTCACGTTCGGCCGAGCCCGTCAAAGTTGGAACGATACGTACCGCCATAAGAAGGACGCTCCCACGGTTGCGTCATTGCAACGGAGCATTTTGTGGGGGAGAGGTAAACAATCCGGTAGTAATACCTTCACTCGTACTTCCGTGATATCTTCGTTTAATGTATTTCTCTGAGTTCACTTCAGTATTTCGAAAACTTTTCGAGCCTTCAAAGAAGGGTGGTTTAGCGCCCCTGAACGAATAAGATCTACCTCAAGAGTCACGGGTAAAGTTGGAAATTCGCTGTGGCAGCCACTCGCCATCTTAGGTGTGACACTTGAGGGAACCACCATTGGAGGTGTTTGCACTGCAGAGATCCCGAAACTAGCGTGGCGTCGGTAGTGACATTTGACGTATCTGGCTATGTGAGTCGCGTTGGTTGGCCTGTATCATAGAGGATGGAAGAAAAATGTTTTGTCGCAGGTCGCTCGCTTGAAGGTACTACCAGCGAGCGGTACTACCTGATATGGCGTGTCGCCGAGAAGCGTTGATTGGTTTTGTCGATCCTGTGCAGGCAGGAAAAAGATGCTTGTCCAACACCACGAAGCGATATCATGCAGTATAAAATGAAATTCGTTTCTTTTTTTCTTGAACGTAATGCATGATATAGAATCTTTGGTACTCCCAGTGAGGTAACCTTGAATGACCCATTTTGCCTTGCGGTGCTATTTTCGTTATGTTTAACCACTACTTGGACCCCGTTTAAAATGCAGTATTGAATGAAGCTAGGTGGAATGAGTAAAACTTGTGGAATCGTGGACGTAGCGCACAAGACAAATACGGAGACCGCTAGAAAAAGCCCAGATACAATGTTCAGCGGAGCCAGGTCAGCTCTGATAGGTAGACGTTCTCAGCGCGCCACATCAGCACGGACCAAGCCACAAGCACTACTTCCTTCCAACAGCAAGCGAATAAAAGGCGGCCCGTAAATCGAGACTCTTACATGCAGCTGGCAATATACTTAGTAACGTACATAGAGCCTTTGCACAAAGGCCGCACATAACCTTGTGCAGCGGCGCTCTTTTACGAGGAATGTTTCTTCACAATGACTGTTAATGCTCCACATTTTCTCCTTTTCTAAGATGGGATGTTTTCATCGCAGGCACGCAGACAAGCGCAAGCTCTCCATTGCCACTGCCATTTTCACCATGCCAAGTATTGTACTGCTGGACGAGCCATACGCGAGCCTTGACACTGCATCCAAGAAGCTCATCGCTCACATCCTCAAGAAGGTTACATCGATCGGAAAGGTCGCAGTTGTGCTTGCCACTTCCAGGTAAAATAGCGAGTTAGCGACGGCCATATCATTCTTCTTATGCCATTTGCTAGTTTCATAGTCTGAAACCCTAATCAATAATCTGTCTTCGTAAAATAAGAGCGCAAAAGACGACGGACGAACACACAAAGACAAACGAGCGCTGACTTCCAACTGGTTTATTTATGCGGAAACATAGAAATTTATAGTACTCACATATCGCAAGAGACAGAAAAGTACATCATGCGCAGAAAATCCTTTTTCTTTATGAAGAAGAGCTATTGAAGGAGTGCTAACGCACTGATCACCAAGCTCATCAATCAAGTCAGCTTCTATGATCTCACGCGTAATCTATCCCCAGTTTTTAGCGACGACACTCGACTTGAGAAACAACTCACAGCAAGGTTCAGTCACGTATCGTCATTTCCATTTCTGAGAGTTTCCCCCATTTGCTGTTGCCCAATTCATGGCTGTCATTTCAGTTGTTGAAGTTGTTAAACCAGCATCGCAATCAACTACCCATGCGTTCAGCACACAGGTCTAAGGGAATAAATAATTGGTAGGTAGGTTAGGTGGTCTCGCATTAGGAAAATGTATTTAATAATAATAATAATATCTGGGGTTTAACGTCCCAAAAGGAAAAGGTGTTTAGCTCGAGAAATAGATAACTGAATCAGGAAAGGAGAGGAGGAGAAGCGCTAAAATATTATTGTTTAAAAGCAAGGAAGAGTTCTACATATCTAACCTCTTGACACGCACGCGCATAGCGAATCATAGGAAAGGGAGACCTGCATATCAAAGACGGCGGCGCAAGAGTTCAAACTCACAGTCAAGTAATGCTATTGACGGCTCACTTAACATCTCGACCTCGGTTTCCTTTCATATTTAAATGCAAAGGATTGTTTTGCTAACAAACGGCATTTTGAGCATTTCCTTCCTTCCATCCATCCATCCATCCATCCATCCATCCATCCATCCACCCACCCATCTATCCATCCATCCATCCATCCATCCATCCATCCATCCATCCATCCATCCACCCACCCATCCATCCATCCGTCCGTCCGTCCGTCCGTCCGTCCGTCCGTCCGTCCGTCCGTCCGTCCATCCATTCGTCCATCCACCCATCCATCCATCTATCCATCCATCCATCCATCCATCCATCCATCCATCCATCCATCCATCCATCCATCCATCCATCCATCCACCCACCCATCCATCCATCCATCCATCCGTCCGTCCGTCCGTCCGTCCGTCCGTCCGTCCGTCCGTCCGTCCGTCCGTCCGTCCATCCATTCGTCCATCCATCCGTCCATCCATTCATCCATCCACGCCTGGGCGCTCTCGTGGTCGTCTTCTTTACTTGCCACACACTAAAATTGGTATAGCAGGGCATAACTGTATGACGAACATTACTAACGCGTCCTGACATGTATACCGTCATATTACTGTAACGTACGCCATCAAATCTGTTCCCTTAGTGACGTGTGGTGCATACCCGCTTACCATGGGCCTTGTAATGTGCGTATGCGCCAGACTTTGGAACATACTCTGGAAACCTTAACGTGATAGCGTTAAGGAGTATGTGCCGCAGAAAATCGAGTGTCGGCGTCGTCGGCAGCGTCTCCGGCGAGCGAGAAATCTGGTGGCCACAAAGAATAAAAATCACGGCTCGAGAGGGAATTGAAAGTTGCGCTCTGCGTGGCACTCGAATATTCTACCAAGCAAGTGCCTGAAACTGTCTGGAAAAAAGAATCGCCAGGCCTGCGCGGAACACGCAGCACAGTTACAGCGAAAGCTGGAAGAGAGGCCTTTCTAAAGCCCGGTAAACTCTCCTGGTGCAACTAACACAAGTACACTTACAAGGTACCCGCTAGGTCATAAGTCATCATAACTTTTGTGAAGTAAAAAAGCACCCATTGGCGCCATTATTCGCCATTCTGCGGTGAAGCGTGGTACCCGCTACCCATCTGTAAGGCATTGCTTGCACTTTTGTGATGTAGGTGATGATGATAAGGAAATATGGCTGAGCCCTTTGTAATGGACTCGAAGCATTGAACGGCCCACTCATCGCGCAGTTTGCATTGTGTGAAGCCTGGATGTTATTTTACTGTTCCATCACGGCATATCACATACGTTAACGCGACTCCTTGCACGACTTGACGTCTGCATATTGTCTTTTTGCGAAGGAGTTTGAAGCACCGGCGTGGCTCTGTGATAGAATACTCGACTGCCACGCAGAGGCCCCGGGTTCAAATCACATCTGATCTTGAATATTAAATGCGAAGCATTTCTTAGCGAATTTCTGCGACTTTGAGCGTATCTATCTATCTATCTATCTATCTAGCCGCCTACGACTTTGTGCTCTCCTGGTCGCTTGGTTCATCGAATGTGCACCAAAATTGGTATGGCGTAACATGACTGTATGAAGAACATGAATGACAAGTCATAACAAGAAAATCATGGCACGCATGTCATGTACAGCATGATTTACATGCTACGCTCATGGTGCGCTGGCGGCCGTGTCGCTAGTTTGATATACACCAAAATTGGTATCTTGCGACGTGACACTGCGACGGACATAAATAACACGAGTTAACATGAAAATCATGACACGCATGTCATGTACAGCATGACTTCCGTGCCACGCTCATGGAGCGCTGGCGGCCGTTTCGCTAGCTTCATCTACCACGAAATTGGTATTGCGCGACGTGACTGCGTGACGAACATAAAAACACGAGTTAACATGACAATCATGACACGCATGTCATGTACAGCATGACTTACGTGCCACGCTCATGGGGCGCTGGCGGCAGTTTCGCTAGCTTGATCTACGCCGAAATTGGTATTGCGCGACGTGACTGTGTGACGAACATAAAAACTCGAGTTAACATGAAAATCACGACACGCATGTCATGTACAGCATGACTTCCGTGCCATGCTCATGGAGCGCTGGCGGCAGTTTCGCTAGCTTTATCTACCCCGAAATTGGTATTGCGCGACGTGACTGTGTGACGAACATAAAAACTCGAGTTAACATGAAAATCATGACACTCATGTCATGTACAGCATGACTTCCGTGCCACGCTCATGGAGCGCTGGCGGCCGTTTCGCTAGCTTGATCTACCACGAAATTGGTATTGCGCGACGTGACTGTGTGACGAACATAAAAACACGAGTTAACATGACAATCATGACACGCATGTCATGTACAGCATGACTTACGTGCCACGCTCATGGGGCGCTGGCGGCTGTTTCGCTAGATTTATATACACCAAAATTGGTATCTTGTGACGTGACTGTGTAACGAACATAAATAACACGAGTTAACATGAAAATCATGACACGCATGTTATGCACAGCATGACTTACGTGCCACGCTCATGGGGCGCTGGCGGCGGCTTCGCTAGCTTGATCTACCCCGAAATTGGTATTGTGCGACGTGACTGTTTAACGAGCATAAATAACACGAGTTAACATGAAAATCATGACACGCATGTCATGTACAGCATGACTTACGTGCCACGCTCATGGGGCGCTGGCGGCGGCTTCGCTAGCTTGATCTACCCCGAAATTGGTATTGTGCGACGTGACTGTTTAACGAACATAAATAACACGAATTAACATGAAAATCATGACACGCATGTCATGCACAGCATGACTTACGTGCCACGCTCATGGGGCGCTGGCGGCCGTTTCTCTAGCTTGATCGACCCCGAAGTTGGTATTGCGCGACGTTACTGTGTGACGAACATAAATAATAGGAGTTAACATGAAAACCATGACACGCATTTTCCTCAATGACATGCAAGACGATTTATGCAGCTCTTTGCTGGCTGCTTCGCATTACATCGATTCCCACAACGCGTGGGATCTGCCGGCTTTTTTTTTTTTTGTTCTCATTTTATTTTTAACACGAACGTGCTTCATGCGGGGGTCCAACAAGACATTCATGACGTATTTCCATCACGAAAATACATCAGGAAAATGAACGCCATCAGTTGGCAAAGAAAAAACGCTATAAGAAAAGTGCCGTTGACAGTAGTCGAGCCCACGAGCTCTCAGTCCGCGATGCACTGCACTACCGCAAACCTTTTTTTCTTTGCGTTATTGCCTGTTCTTAGACATGTACATCAATCAAGCACATGAAAGTAACGACACAAGTTGTGTCACTCCTACTGGACAGACACATGTTTTAAATTCCGTGAGTGCTTTCAAGAATTGTACCCTCGACAACCACTCAAGTACCAAATCCTGAGCTTCCTGCAGTTCCACAAATTTCGCCATACGCTCTCGAAAATACATTCGTGCGGGCCGTGCATCTGGATCGCAACAAAATCCTGCCATACGAGCCCGCCATAAACAGTGAAGGCCATTTAGCATAACCAAGTCAAACGGGAATCCCTCTTCATCATCTACTGGCAGAAATCTTTTACCACGTGGATCTAACCGTAAATCCTTGTTTATTGCCCTTTGAAGTACATCCCAAAAATATACAGCTACCCAGCGATGTAAGAAAAGGTGGCCTGTAGTTTCCGATTTTTTACAGATTAGGCAATCTGGCTCGCAAGGTAAGAAAAGACCACGGTCTTCTTGAAATGCCTTGACAGAGAATGTATCCGTGTGCAGCACAAAAAAGGACTTCGCGGCAGGAGCCACTTCCGTTCTCTTCACCCGCTTAAGCACATCTGGCCATTGACCTCCATTGTACATGGCTCAGCACAGAGGTACAGGTATATCATCATCACATACATCTCTGTACAACTTTTTACGTGTCACTGAAAACAAGTACTCTTTATAAAATCTATAAAAAGCGTACACTTACAACAATTCCCTTATGATACCCGCAGACAGCGCCTGTCATGTGATTCGTACCTACCACATATCTAGGTAAAGCCCGCCTCAGCCTAAGCTGGCACACCGTACGCAGGAAAGGATCACTTGTGTTTCGGAAAGAGAGCAACCTGTTTACGACTTGTCGTATGGAGAGGTGTGGTAATCCCAACCCTCCTTGTTTCACTCGCCTAAACAGATTAGTTGGACTTTATCTCTTCCAATTCGAGGCCCACACAAAAACGACGAATACGCGATGGAGCTTCTCTATGTTTGCCCTTGAACAATGCAATACATGCATTACATACCAAAGCTTTGCGGCAAAGACAGATTGCAAACAGTCGCTCTTGAAAACATTGACAGATGATTACCGTTCCATCTATTGGCTTTCAGCTTAATTTCTTTCGCTTGTTTTTGCCAGTAGTTTTCATTGTGTTTATAATACTCCAGCGGGACCCCAAAGTGCTTAACACAGTGTGGCCACCCACTTAACATTGGCAAAATAATCTGGTCTTGATGGCCACTCTCCATGCCAGAAGCCCAGGCACTTTCCCCAGTTCACTAGACTGCCAGTTCCATTGCCGAAACATTTAACTACTGTGACGGTAGCGGTAACACATTCTTTATCGGTACAACAAACTGCAACATCGTTGCGTTACCGCCATACACATAAAGGAGGCTACACGAACGCGCCTTTCATCCTTCACTTTCCTCTCGCAGTGCTCTTGGTTCGCGGGGTGGTTTCGCCGTCTCGACGCGGTAGAGAGTAGTTTTGCGTGGCCTCCGCAGCTAGTTCCGGCGACGCGCCGTAGGTTCGACCCATTTGGCGCATTTCCAATAGGAGAAGCGTAATTTCTTCAACGCTTTGACCCACCGCGAGGTGGCGGCTTTAGCCCAAGCCTTGCTCATAGCATCCATTCTTATTGAATAATATCTCTCCGACGCTCGCCTCGTTGTCGCACCGCGTTCCCTGCTCGCCCTTGGAGAAGGAACGGTCAGACTAGAGGGAACACACGACGCGCGTCGCTTTTCTCTTCGCGTTTGACGACGCTTTGAAGGAGCGCATATAAAATACCAGTGTTTAACATGTTCTTGTTTATGCCATTTTTGCGCGGAATTCATCATATGCGGTGTCCAGGTATATGTTAACAACTTCAGCTACCGCAATTCATGATTGTGTGCGTTAGTCGTCCTGACGGAGACGTGCCACTAGGCGTCAACGTGGGTGCGTCGACATCAGACGGTGTTATATCTGCAAGACAACAATTGACATTGTACAAGCTCTCATATACCAGTGCACTATAAACAACTACTTCTGTGACGACACGTTTCACTTTCGTGTTATAACGATTCCTATGACAGAGGGATCAGCCAACTTTTAGGGGCGAAGCTCCTTATAGCGGCACCCGTTCGTCCCTCGTAGCGTAGTATGTAACCAGTCTTACGCTTTGACCTGCAAGGTGGTGCCGGTGGGAGATTTTTCCTGTGCGTTGTTGAACAATAAAAAATTCGCAGCGTTAGCTAAAAGCCGACTTCTTCTGTCTCTCATTCCCATTAGCAGCCATTCTTTACCTCCAAGGTAGTGCCTGGTGAGATTTCTCCTGTGCGTGATTAAACAATAAAAATTTTGTTCAAAACGCCGTTGATTGATGAAATAAACCAACAGAAGACGCCAGATGTTTTGTAAAAGCAAAACGAAAGAACGCCAGATGTTTCTAAAGCAAAACGAAAAGACGCCAGCTGCTTAACGAAAGACGCCAGATGTTTTCTAAGCAATGGTTTTTCTAAACAATGAAAATTCACAGCGTACATGTAAAATTAAAGTGCGCTGCAAGTCGTCATATCTCATCGAACCTTTAGTATCAACGCGCCCGATCTCACGTCGGTGATGATGTACTGGGCAGAATTCACGGAAGATTCACGGTTTACCGATGAACCTCCGCAGCTTCGCCCACTCATCATCATTCACTCCGTGGATATGCTGTGATTTTTTTCCTATTTCGAGCGATAGCGATTACGGACACCGTGGCGGCGGCGGCGACGGAATCTTACGGCGCCAAAATTGGATGTTGTTGTAATCTCATAACATCTTTCACTATAAAAATATTCTGTACCGGCGTCATGTCGGCGCAACGTCCATCATGGTTGTAGTGTATCCTATCCGCTTTTATAATAATGTAAAAAGCATTGCATATGTACTCCTATGACAAACCAAGCTATAATCGACCGTTCCTCGACCCTGGAGGAATAAGCCGACAATCACTGTGTATGATATACACATCGTCACCGTAGCGTGTAGCTAATTAAGACGATAGTCTTTCTTGGGGAACTTAAACGCAGAAATTTTGGTCTATCTGTCTTTCTGTTTGTCTGTCTGTCACCCGATTCAGCGACCCGGCCAAAGTTGAACCACTTGCTTACCGTTCACCCATCTCGAACTGGTACGGCTGTTCATACTTGTGAATGTTGTCGATCAAAAAGTAAATATTACGCATATCTGAGGCGCAACATCACTATGTAAGTATTAGGTGGTGTGTTCCTTTAATAGAAAATACATAGGTACGTAATCCTAAAGACCCCAGTTTCCTAGGCTGCGCTGAAAATGCCATATGCGCGCCGACGAACGCCCTCTGCCACGGAGGAAGGAAACCCTCTGCACAAGCTCATGTTTCCCGACGTACGAGGGGCGTTCAATAAAGATTTCCCCTGACTGACTTCTATTTATTGCAGGATGCTCAAACTGCGCATGTGTAATGACATAATTCACTGTAGGTCACGGGCCAATGTGCAACTCTAAACTAATAACGGTGTTTCTTTTAGAGGTGCTGAAGTGGTGTGAGATGTGATAATGGATGCAGTGGAATACACAGCAGCCATCAAGTTCCCGTATTTGAAAGGCCGCACTCCAAGGGAGACGTTCGATGAGACAAAAGAGGTTTATGGGGAGGATTCCCCATCATATGATGTAGTGAAGAACTGGTATCGTCAATTCAAATACTGTCTCATTTCGGTGGAAGCGGCTCCGATTGCAGGGAGACCCCACTACACTGTCGATGAACACACCCTCCAGCAAGTGGAGGCCGCCATTTTGGAAAATCGCCGCGTTAGCGTTCGAGACCTAGCCCAACATGTCAAGATCGGTGAGGGGTCCATGGAAAAAATCATTCAGGACCATCTTCATATGCGTAAGGTATCCGCTCGCTGGGTTCCCCGGCTGCTCACGCCTTTCCAAAAGCAGGAACGAGTCGAATGCTCCTAAGCTCTTTTGAGCATGTGCCATGGAAATCAGCACGACTTTTTCAACAGACTGATTACACAGGATGCATGCTGTGTCCATCACTATGATCCGGAGACTAAAGTCCAGTCGATGCAATGGAAGCACTTGGACTCACCGCCTCCAAACAAGGCACACACCCAGCCCTCGGCGGGCAAGGTCATGCTCACAGTCTTTTGGGACCAGCATGGAGTAGTCTTGACGGATTTCCTAGCAATGGGTGCCACGATTACTGGGCATACTATGCTTCACTGCTGCGGAAATTGCGAAAGACCATCGAAAACAAGAGACGTGGCATGCTCACCAAAGGCGTCCGCCTTCTGCAAGACAATGCCCCAGTTCACAACTCACATGTTACCCAGACGGAAGCACGCTCCTGAGGCTTTGAAATTCTACCGCATTCCCCTTATTCACCCGACCTCGCACCATCGGACTCCCACCTCTTTCCAACATTGAAGTCATATTTGAAGGGCAAGCATTTTCCAGATGATGAGACTGATTTCTGAAGTTACGACATGGATTTTGCAGCAACCTGTCGACTTCTACAAGTGAGGTGTTTACAGTGGCATAAAAAGATGTGAGAAGTGTGTGTCCCTGGGTGGCACCTATGTAGAGAAGGACTAATGAATCTGCAAAGTTTCGTTGCTCTCCGTCCCCAGGAAGTGGGTCAGGGGAAATCTTTATTGAACGCCCCTCGTATTGCCAGGTGGCGTCCATATCTCACGCAGCGCCTCCTCTATCGTCTTTATACGACATTTGCAGCGGAGCACGCAGATACGCGGCCAATTTTTTTTTCGATAAAATTGACGTCTGCGCTTTCACTTGAGCGCCGACGTTGCAATGGATCATAAGATACCTTTTGGGAGCCAGTGTACTCACCCTTTCCGTCCATGGGATCTCAATCTACAACCTTAGAATTACGCGACTGATGCTTCACGAATTCAGCTACGATAGAGGGCGCTCGCCGCCTGCTTTCTAGGGTCTTTATGTGTGTTTAATCCGTGGAAGTATTGGCAACCGCCACTCGCAGCCAAGGCGGCAGGTGTGCCACACTCTTATGGCCAGAAGGCGTCAGGTGGCACGTGATCTTAGCACGAAGTGGCAGCTGACCAATAAACGCTCGCATGCTACCTAAGGCACCAAATTTGCCGAGACGAAGCGTTCCCTATGCAAGTGCGAAAGAAGCAGAATTGTTCGACAGGCTCATTTCATTGTTGGGCACAACTAACGATACCGACAATTAGGCCAAGGAAAGCATAGGGGACATCACTTGTTGTTGTTGTTGTTGTTGTTTTACTTTAATGGAATGATCTGACCTAAATTGAAAGGAATTATTGTGCACGAAAAATCACGCTTTCCACATTGGAGTGTTCCATACTCGCCAC
This sequence comes from Rhipicephalus sanguineus, assembly GCF_013339695.2. Lineage (NCBI taxonomy): Eukaryota > Metazoa > Arthropoda > Arachnida > Ixodida > Ixodidae > Rhipicephalus > Rhipicephalus sanguineus. The sequence continues at coordinate 30,235,913 of NC_051178.1, forward strand.
AGTGGCTGCGAGTGGCGCTGGCTAACACTCTTAGGAATTAAACGCGCATAAATACCCTAGAAAGTAGACGGAAGAGTGCCCTCCATCGTAGCTCAACAGGGAATACTGAAAATCTACAGCGCCATCTATCGACAATCTCATAAGCTCAATTCGCGATGTTTTGTTCGGCACCAAAAAGAAATCAGTCGCATATCGCAGCCTTTCAGGCGCTAGCTACTGGTTTTTTATCTTCGCTCTGCGATGACTTCCCAATGATTCATGCGCTGTTCAGGCAACGAGGGCTCCCTGACAATGCCGCCAACAAGGTAACACTATTTGTAATCGAACTTATCAGTTACTTGAACGAAGAAAAAGAATGTACTGACTAGTGTGCCTCGATGTGTGCGCCCCAAAACGCGCATCAAGGCACCCTAGTACTGACGCGAACTTCTTTCGTGAACAACTCGGCACTGCTTTGGTTCGGAAATTACCAGCGCGCAACAGCGCTCTTCAACCTCAGTTCTTAGTAGAGAGTTTAAGTATCGGGGACCCAAGACTCTGGGCCCCCAAGCTGCGTTGGGCAGCCTGCTCTTGCGTTCGGATGATCAGCAGAGTTTGAAAATTGGGTCAACGCAGGCTGCGTTGGGTCAAGCGTACGGAGCGCCACGCGTGCCAAAATTAAAATCACGCGAGACGCCGGTCATACTGCGCCGTGGCCCGCGCTGCGTCTGTGTATTCCCGCTAATCACCAGAGAACCCTTGGGGCCCCAAGCTAGTTTTCGATTTTTGCGTCTTGGATCAACGTGAGCGCAATAAGAGCCCAAGAGTGGCTTCGGTTCTGCGCATGCGCCCTGGCGGCTCGCAAGCTTCTTGGGTCCTCAAGCTCCTTGGGGCCCCAATTCTCAAACTCTCTATTTCTCGGTGCTATTTATAATTGCTCGCCTGCAACATAAGTAGGTCTCCGTGTTTTCGGAGTTTATTTTTCGTAAAATTCAGAAGCTGTCTTTCGGAGTTCATTTTTTAGCGGTAATTCAGTGTTTATCGGAATATATTTCTCGTAAATCCCCAATTCTCCGAAATTTGGGGTTTCATTTCGAATTATTCTTCATGTTGTAAAACGAAATGATACTTTAACACGAAAACATCAGAACATACGAAGCGTATATCAGTTATCTAGAAAGTTTAAACGCACGAACACTTTTACACACAAGCACAAATACTTGAATTTATAAACACCTACGTTTATGCGTAGTACAACCTTAAAGCTTCCTAGAATAGACGCAAGCATACTTCACTAGCTTCGAGAGAAACCTAGGCTGCTAAGCACCACCAGCATAAAGAAGCACAAGAAAATAGCGTGGTGCTTAGGCGCCTAGGTTTCTGTCGAATGTACCGACTAGCCCAGCAACAAGTTCTGTTAAGATATTTTACTAGGCTGCTGTTACTGGTGTAAGCTAGCACGCTCCTTTCGAATGATGGTTCTCAGCTTTGACTCAGCGCACAAGACAGCTACGCCGGCAAAGGCATTTCCCACCTACTGAAGAGCGGTTTGTATCAACATGCCAATTGATACTGCTTTACACTGCTAAACTACTTGCCACTCTGTCATGAGGGTTCTGCGTCCAGGAAGCTCGCCGTCGTATAGAAGGTTGCAAGCACCGCCACTGCCGAACGTCCGCGGAGTTCCGGCAACTTGTCGATGGTGATGGAAGTGGAGCGGTCTTTCATGGAAGAGCGTATTGTCGCAATGTCCATCGCACTGAATTCATGTAGGTATATTCGATATACTTCATCACTGCCTAGCATCGTGCGTGCCGCCGGAAACGTGCTTGAAGGTCCATCAGCAAGCTGCAGAGGGAGGTCCATCAGCAAGGTGCAGTGGAATCCCAATATGACAGAGTGCACGGCAAAACTGGTGTGTGAGGCAAAGTTTATATCGGCCGGACCGGCCGATGTATCAGTGACCTACCAGAAAATGCCCTTTCGATAAAGAACGGGAAAGGTCATATTGGCCGTTAAAATAGAAGTTTATCGGATAAATCTGAATTGTCAAAAATTTTACCAGCGAATTTTTATCGGATTGTTTTGGGATTTATCCGAAAAGCACGCAGCCCTAAACAGAAGCTAGGCTTGCTGAACAATATTTTACGATACATGTATTTCAAAAGAGACTGCCGACGTAGCAGAGGCGCAAGAGATCATGAATAATCAACATCACCTTGTCGGTGTTGCAGACCGACGGAATGAAAGATTTACGTATATAAACGTGTGCAGGCAGCGCCAAAAAGGCTGCTGGGCGCGTCTGCGGTAAATCTGTATCGTCGCCACACGATACTTGATTGGCGCAAAGATTCCAACAGGCATCTCTTTGCAAGCTTCGCAAGGCAGCAGCACTTCGCGCACGTGAGCACAACAGCTTGGCGAGGTCGATGTAGGCACTACATTTGCGGAACTGATAAAAAAGGCGGCAGAACCCTTAGCACATCAAGGCACCCTAGGTAGATCTTAGGTAGATAATTGTACTGGTCTTTCCGCTGCCCATGGACTCGATGAAGGCCTAAGAATACCCGCGGCGAGCATTTCGTCTACTTGTTCTGCGATAACTGTGCGCTCTCCTTCAGCGTATCTTCGCAGTGCTACGCATATCGACGCATGGTCACCCGTTGGTAAACGATGTAGAAGCAAACTTGTGCCCGGCAGTTCTGCTGTATCGTTAGCGAACACTGGTTCATGACGAGCCAGTATAGAAGATGGGGTAGGTGAAGTAGAATGCTCACCTGCCGGTCGTGGCGGGGTCGTCGCGGTAGTCCCAGTTGATGAAGGCCGAAGCTCCACGTGACTTCGATCTATCTTGAGCGAGATATCGTCAGCAACAAGAAATCCGCGCCCAGGATCAGGTCAGCGGAGAGCTCTTCGAAAACAGGAAAAGTTGGAAGGTCTTTAGTCCCCGCTGACGTCCGGACTAAAATGTCAAACATGCCCATTCGCATAGGAGTTCATCCAAGTCCGCAGAGTGGTAGTTGCGTCCACGACCGGTTAGAGGTGTGCGCCGCCGCGCCGCGCCGCCGCCGCCGCCGCCTGTTTTTGGTCACGCCGCTCGCGCCGCCGCCGAAGTCCCAAGAGATCACGCCGCCGCCGAGCAATAATTGCGGCGCGCCGCCGTTAGTCTTTTCTTTTAATCCAAATGGGGAATCTGGAAATAAAATACAGCACTTCGCCGGAGGAGCTCTTCTCGATGTGTCCATGTAATGGACTGTCCATTTCAGCGGTCGATGAATAGCGGAAGGTCGGCGAGAATCGCGCTCCCTGTTTCCTGTTCTTGTTCTGCAGCACCATCATGACATCACGAAGCTTTCAAACACTCTCGACAAAATGATAGGGACGGAATGCGCTTCAATGCAATGAACGCAGCCCTCAGAGATCCGATTTTAGTTTCACATGTCTTTTGATCGTATTAGTCATAGACTAAGGTTTATTGCGGCCGCACCGTCTAACGCAGCTGTAAGGTCGGTGCACAATCCCTGCATCGTTCTCAGACATCTGGGACACATTCATATGCAAATTCAGACTTGAAAAGTTCCTGTTTCTGTCCATTTAGTCCATTACCTTACGCTAGGAATGTGCTGGCGGGTTCGGTGCGGCGACGTGGTCAAGAGCGAGGTGACATCACGGCTCACCGCTTTTTCGAATCACTGAACGCGCTGCCGAAATGGACTGTGGACATCTCCTTTGGATGAACGCATCGAGAATAGCTCCCCAGAAGTTGTAGTATCTTTTTCTTCTCCTTAAATATCACGAGTATTGCCTGACCTTAACGCTGCCGCGTCCTCCAGCCTTAAAGGGACACTCAAGAGCAAAACGATTTTTCTCGCATTAGTAAAGTGGTCTTCCACGATACCAAAAACACCACGCTTGCTGCGAGAAGACGCTTAATAAGCGAGAAAACGCGCAAAAAGAAAATACACGTGGCGACGCCACCTTGGAATTCCCGCACCATTTGCCGTGACGTCACATATTGTTGACGGCGCCTGCTTGGGCCTACGTAGTTCCTAATCAGTTAAATCGAAGTACATTGTCCTCTGAGGGGACCAGAGACTTGATAAAACGAGTTTGTGGAAATTTCGTCGAGCCAGTGGCGCCAAAATACGTTAAATGCTCTTTGAAATGTTTTACGTCATGAATTACAAAGTTCGTCGCGAAATTTAAAAATGAAATTTTGAACTTGGTTTTCTCCGCTAATAATAAACCTGTGGTGGTGAAATCAACTACACAAGAGTTCTCCGAGCACACTTTATCAATATAAGCCAATTCGTTGTTTCTCTTTAGTGTCCTCTTATAGGGCGACGACCCAACTCGCTGGATAGCATATTCTTGGAGTCTTGGACCTAGCACACTGTGCATAAATAAATAAAATAGATAAGTACTATATTTATTTATTTATTTATTTATTTATTTATTTATTTATTTATTTATTTATTTATTTATTTATTTATAATACCCTCAGGGCCAAATGGCATTAAAGAGGTAAGTGGATACAATACATGAAAAATACAAAATAAAACAGTGCAATGAATACAGGTAACAGAACATTTCTCCAGGTTATACAAATAATAGTAGTTATTTCAAAGAAAAAAAATAAAAAATAAACAAACAGGAGCAGTGAGTACAGGTAACAGATTTTCCTGGTTATAAAATATTATCTAATGTTTCGTGAAAAAGTTTGCAGTCAGTGATGGTTGTGACGCTTGAGGGAAGATGGTTCCAATCCTGAGATGTACGGGGAATAAACGACTGAAAGAAAGACTTAGTGTGGCATGACGCGATTCCTACCTTATTACGATGATCAACGCGGTTTGAAATGTACACAGGCCGGAGTATGAGGTCATTATTAAGTGTTGGATGGTGGAAAATTTTATGAAATAGCGAAAGACGGGCGACTTTGCGTCGGTGAGCCAATGGAATAAGTGATAAGTTATTTTTCATTGAGGTTATACTGGCAGTGCGGTTGTAGTTAGAGAGGATGAATCTAGCAAAGTTATATTGTACTAGTTCAAGAGAGGTGATAAGGTTAGCATGACTGGGATCCCATATGGCAGATCCATACTCAAGTTTGGAGCGTATGAGAGACTTGTAAAGCATTAGTTTTAAGGAAGAGGGTGCTTTGGAAAAGTTACATCGTAAGTAGCCGAGCATGCGATTAGCATTGTTAATGGCGTACTCTACATGAGTTGTCCAACTTAAGTTATTTGTGATGTGTACACCAAGATATTTATAGGAGATGACGGAATCTAAGGGAATGTTGTTTATAATATAGGTGTTAGGATTTGAGTTAGTTCTAGATACGTGCATTCTTTCACATTTATAGATATTAAGTTCCATTAACCAGTTATTGCACCAGTTAGCTATATTATTTAGGTCAGCTTGAAGTGTTTTAGTACATCAGCATCAGTTATTTCGCGGTATATAACACAGTCGTCTGCGAACAGATGTATGTTAGAGGTTATTGAAGTAGTTAGATCATTAATATATATAAGAAATAATAAATGACCCAATACCGAACCTTGAGGAACACCTGATTGTACTTCAGTGAATGGCGAATGATGGTCATTAGCAGTTACGAATTGGAAGCGATTAGAGAGAAAATGTTCTATCCATCTATGAGGGTTAGTGTCGATATTTAGCAAGCTTAGTTTAAAGAGCAGTAATTTATGGCAAACCTTGTCAAACGCTTTGCTAAAATCTAAAAAAATACTGTCAGCGCAGGATGAGCGATCCAGGATTTGATGCAGATGATGAGTGAAAGAAGCCAGCTGAGTTTCGCAGGAGTAAGATTTTCTAAAACCATGTTGCGCATTAGCAAAGTATGAGTTAGACTCTAGAAAGTTAGCGAGATTCGTGAAGATTACATGTTCTAATAATTTGCAACAATTAATTGTAAGTGATATGGGTCAGTAATTAAGAGGTGAATTTCTGGAGCCGGATTTATAGATTGGAACCACCTTCCCTATTTTCCATTCCTTTGGAAGTTGACAAGAACTCAATGATTGTTCAAAGATTTTAGTTGATATCACAGAACTAGCGACGTTAGTGCTCTTAAGGAATTTACTATTAATACAGTCATAGCCAGGAGCGGAGTGGAATGGTAAGTTATCTATTAACTTTATGATTCCAGGTACCTCGATGATCACGGCATTCATTGGCATGAAATTGTATTGGTACGCATAAGGAAGTTTGATGTTACCGGATTTAGAGAACTGGCTAGTAAATGAATCATTGATAACTGAAGCGCACATGTTATCGGGAACACTACTTCCAGATGAATCTTCTAGTGATATAGTGTTGTTAGTGGTTGGGTTGATTATTTGCCAAAACTTTCTAGGATTAGTTTTTAGTGTTTCAGGTAGCGTTCTAGTTAAGTAGTTGTCTTTAGCAGTTTTTAGAGCTCTTAAATAGGTGTTTGAAGCAGATTTGTAGGTTGCCCAGCGCGAAGGTGAAGGTGAGTATTTAGCTAAACGAAAGAAACGCTTTTTTTCTGTTAGATAGGCGTTTTAGATGACTGGAGTACCATGGTGCTTGGGGATTGGAAATGAATGTGCGATTAGAGATATATTTCTCGGTTAATTTATGGACTGTGCATGCGAACAGGTCCCAGTTGGACTGAACTGAGCGAGATTCGAAATTGGTAATAAAATCATCGTAGAAGTGAGGTAGTTCATTATTTATTGCTTCGAAGTTAGCTTTCCGGTAGTCTCCTATGGTTTTCCGCTGTTTAGTCTTTTTAATAGGACTAATATTGATTTCAATGTTCAACGAGAGGTGGTCGCTGATTCCTGGTAAGTATGTGATGTGGGAGGCGAGGTCAGGACGCGTTGTAAGTACTAAATCGAGAGTGCTAGCCACATTACTTGTAATTCTGGTGGCTTGAGTTACTAATTGCGTGAAGCAAAAAACGGAACATATATTAAGGAAATCTTCACTCTGCTGTGAAAAAGGGGAAAGACGTATCGGCATAGTGTTCCACGTTATGTTTGGAAAGTTAAAATCTCCTAGTAAAAACATAGGTAAAGAAGGAAAACGAGAGCTAACTAAATTGATAGAGTCATGTAATTCGTTAACAAACGTGGATGGTGAGGCAGGTGATCTGTAGCATGCACCTAGAACCCGTTTACAATTACCCAATGTTAGTAGAACCCATGTTATCTCTAATGAATTGTTAACTTGGATTGGTGATGACGGTATGTCCTTCGAAACCGCAAGAAGAACGCCTCCTCCTCTATGCTCGGTGCGGTCGCAGCGATAAACCACAAAGTTTTGTGCCTCATGAAATATTTCCGAATCGAGCTAGTTGGTAGGTGTTCATGTTAAGAAGACATGACGTGGAAACACGGACGTAAGAGAAAAGTCGAGAGAGCGACTCTGAGACAGCCTCTAGAAATACAAGAAAAAACAAAAACAACGAGCGCGTTATTCTCTCTTGGCGTTATTCTCACGTAGACCACTACTCGCACTTGATTGATACGTATGGCCTCTTACGTGGGAATGCGCAGATAAATATTTGTGTCTGCTTTCTTGTGTCTGCTTTCGTTTCCGCCGCTGTGTGATTTTTCAGTTGTTAGCGGCGTTTCTGGTGTCTTGACTACTCTCCTGTGTCCGTGTTTGCACGCCCTGTTTTTATAAAATGCCCCTAAACAGCCTCTGAAAATACAAGAAAAAACAAAAACAACGAGCGCGTTACTTTCTCTTGGCGTTTCTTGTTTTTTGGTGCACTTCGTGACGCCAGAACAGTGATTCACGTGACATCATCAGGGTACATACTCTCGACTGGTCCATATACGTGAAATAACAGTTGTGAATTGTCTCCCACACTGCTTTGCTATGCAGCCGCCCACCCGCTCTTCTCTCTCTCGCACGACTATCGTGCGCGAAAAACTCATTTCGCTGCATTTTGTGCGTTTGCGACCGCGCATGCAAAAATGACAGACTGTAGCCGACAAGTGCGAAATCCTGATAGGTTCAACGCTTAGTGCTGACATTGTATGCGTGCTTTATGAAGAAATAAGTGTCGAGGGGATGTCCCCTGTAAAAAGGGTATTGAAGGCGAGAATGAAATCAATGGAAAAGGCGCCGGATTAATTGATTCTTCCAACGGACGAACTCTTAAGAGCGGAGACGATGCAGCTTTCCAGGAAAAAGGAGAGCCCGATTCTAAGGTTTTTGTATATTTTTATTGCGTTAGCAATTCTACGGACACTCAGGACAGGCTTTCACCGTCGCCGTCATGTTCCTTATAAACTCTAAATCAATAACATCGCTCCGCGCATTGTATATTCTAACCGCGAGTAAAAGCTCGCGAGCGTTGGCAAGGAACATGGCTAAAGCAGAGATGAAACAAGCTGGCCGTCTCCGTCACACGGAATAACATCAACCCGCGTGCGAGGCCTGCTGTCGATTGCTCCTCAAGCAGAAGGAAACGCCCCACCCGTCATTTGCTGGGCGAAGGAGCAGGAAGGGATGTCTGGGGCGAGGTACTGCGTAACTCGAGCAGCAACTGTGAACTTTGACTATAAGGGCGTGGTCGAGAGCGCTAGCACGCGCGCTATTTCGGCAGACATCCCCCAACGAACGGCTCGTGTACCTTCTACGCCCTGTCAGCGCTGTGATCTCACTGCTTCGCGCTCGGACTACTGATACGACAAACTGACCGAAAACCGCTTCTCTCCTGGGAGCGGCCGTATTGCCATACACCAGCGTTTTGTAGAGTTAAGTAAGATCGGATCAAAAGGAGTTAGCTGCTAGCCATCGTTCGTGTACTTATCGCATTCACTGTTTCGCCCCCCCCCCCCCCCCCCCGCGCCGCGCCGCGCCGCCGCCGGTCCGATGAACCCCGCGCCGTTCACGCGCCGCCGCCGGAGGTCGAAACACCGACGCGCCGCCGCCGGTGATTTTGGGTCCGGCGCACATGTCTACCGGATAGTGTCTGGAGCATGACGTTGGTGTAGCGCCGTCCGTGCCGCACCAATATCAACCAGTGCAGGAAAGTCCCCTATTCGCTCGACGTGGATTGACATCCAAGGAATTCGACAGGCCTGGTAATGCATTCGGGATTGTGAATGTTGACAGCACTCCTTGGCGTTGTGGCCTATGCGGCCGCACATAACGCATCCACGTCGTGTTCACGGGCGCGGTGAACGTTCGGTCTGTAATGTGTCGAAGCTCCCACCACGGAGAGTATTCTGCTGCAGTTCGGCTGCCTTGTGAGCGAATACCTGGGGCGACGCTTCACGTGACTGGGAGGATAAGATGGCAGCCTGGCTGGAATCACCCAATCCATTAATGACGTACTGGCGGGCAGCTGGAGAGATCCATGTAATGCCACAGTTTTCTAGGAGCCTGAGTCCATCGCAGACGTATTGACGACCGTCTTCAGAGGGGGCCTACCGACGTGATCGCATGCGCATGGAATGGTCGTCGTATGCGGAGAGAAGCGGACGGAAGGCAGTGATGAAAGCTGTTGTCCATTCGCTCCAGGAATGGTACTTATAACCATCGTATTGATGCTACGCCTTGGCAGAATCATGCAGTTGGCTTTCTGCTAGCGATATCCTTACGCCGTAAGGCCAAGCGTGTCGACGGGCACTCGAATTGATCACTTGCACAGGCAGGGATTTCTTGTTGCACACCACTAAAATCGGGAATTTCCTCGAACGGTGGCGAAGGCAATGCGGTGCGTGCACAGCCTGCTGTGCCGGAGACGGTGTCGTCGTCAAAGCGCTTGGACAGAGTAGCGATGGCCTGCACGACCGCAGAGAGGTCACTGGCGGCCGCAGGCGAGGAACTACGCCTGGCTTCTGGCGACGATACTGAGGTTGCTTTCAGTTGTGGTACCAGAGGCGAAGTCCAAGCGAGCGTGTACAGCGTCTCTTGGTGGTGAAGCAGTTTGTGAAGCCAAGTCAGTTGAGTCCTCGACCAGAGATGCAATGACGCCTCCAGATAGCGCGCTGGCTGTGATACCCGTGATGGTCAGGTCGGATGCCGTGGCCGCGATAGCAGAAGCAGAGGGGCGCTGGAGAGTGCATCTGCTCCGTAGCACGGTTTCTGACTGCAGGTCCTCGCGCAGAGGTTCGTTGAGCGGCTGCGCCATTGTAGTGAGAGAGAGAGACACAGCACCCGTTAGTCGGGCAAACTTCTATTCTGCCTCTTCTTCTTCGCTGCCCAGCCCATTCCCTGCAGCTGCCATGTCGCTCTTCATTACACTATGTATACAAACATAGACATATAAGGAACATGAAGGCAACGGCGACGGCAAAAAACCACCGAGAGTATTCGTATAATTGTAAGAGGACGGTTGCACTCGCGAAACTACATACGACGCAGCGTGTCTCGCCACCGCCCGTCAGCCCGACACATCCCCACATGATGTCAAGCTCACTGTTGCCAGCGCGATCTGTGGTTGTCGCGGGATTTTTAAAAAATGCTGAGTTTGATATTTGTTTCGAGATTAATGGCGGGCTCGATTATCCCTGCAAGCATGCTAAGAACAAAACAAGGCGCAAATTTTCGCCTAAGACTATGCGTTTTCGTATTTAATACGGCCGGAAAATTCCTTTATATGCATAACTTTTTGAGTAGGTGGGAAAATCCGATAATCCGTCCGTGCCTAAGTGTCACGCCCCCCCCCCCCCCATATATAAATAAATGTTGGGCAATCTCGGTAGAAGGGCAATAATAGGACGACCCGCAGCAACAGTACAGGCGCATTCACACTTGAGCAGCGAAGAACGAGCGAAAATGCCAGATCGGCCGGAAAGTCGTGCCGAAAACGTTCACATTTGTTTGCCCCTCCTGCATGCCGCCGCCGCCTTCGCCACTTCTAGCCATGTGCATTTCATTTCCCCCTTTTCTGAGCAGTTAAAGTTTTACCAAATTGAAGTTATCCATGCAAACCACTGAAAAGAAATAGTTTCCACATTTTTAAACCGATGCTTCACGAGATACACCAGCAGATCCTTCATAAACGGACAGTCCGGCAGCGCTGTGCAAAAGCGAGATACGTTGGGGCACGTCGACTCGCTGCTGCTGCGCCTCCTGCTTATTCCAGTCTTCTCGGCAATCTTACTGAAAATGAGGCCCTTTAGGAAAGCGTCCTTGAGTTGTCTCATGCAGCACGGGTAGTGTGCGATTGCACCGAGCCACCGCCGTCCCCTTGGCCGCAATGTTGAATTAGTGGTCAGATGTTTACATTATGTGGTTTATAAACTACTGCAGCCAAAGTTGAAGTGGAAAGGCGTTCTGCTATCGCGTCAGGCTCGCCGCGTGATTTTCCGGCCACTTAGGTGGCGTAGCGAGCGGATTTCGGGTGAGTTTTGCCACTGTCGGCCCCTTCAAGGACAATTGTAAATGCCCCATGACGCAGGCTTCAAACCTCAATGGCCGATCTCCTTAATAGTGAATCAGTGGGCTGGGGTCGGCCTGGTATGCGCCTATTTGTCCAACACCCAGTGGATGAGCGCATGATCGCGGCCAGAGGGTGTGTTGTGATAACGACGCATACCTAAGTGCTATACTCCGATTAGCATAGACCATAATCAGTATACTTGGACCAAACACGTTCACGGGGGAACAGAACAAAGTAGCAACATACAAGACGCGCACTGGAGGAAAAGAGAAAGCCGCACCTGCATAGGGGATGTGAATGGTTAAATACAACGCTACGTAATCTTACACGTCTGCCGTAATGCGCTGCGGATATACATATATCGCACTTGACAATGGACCGGCAAAAATACCGCAGCAGTAGCATAAGTAAGCCAAACGAATATAACCTTACTTATACCTTCGATAATTCACGTTAGGGAAGGCTTCGTTTACTTTTTCGTCTGTCTGACAGCTTACACTGTCACAGACTGACCCAAATACTCGCAATTGTAAAATACATGGGCAAGCAGCGACTTCAAAGTGGACTTGTTCGTTTTGCAGTATGGAAGCTGAGGTGACCTTCCTGGTTTCTTTTTCTTTAAGCATGGACGACTGCGAAATGGCGTGTGACCGAGTGGCTGTCCTCTCCAAGGGCGAAATAACCTCGGTCGGCTCTGTAGCCGCACTCAAGGAAAAGTTTACCAAAGGTGTACTGTTCAGTTTGTCCTCCGTCGAATCTCCGAAGACGACGCCGAAGTGTTCAAGAATTACGTTGACGTTTTGTTTCCTGGCATGAAGGTTCGTGACATGTGTCAGGTGAGCTGCATTGTTTATATATATATATATATATATCGTGTGCTGTGAATGAGTATAAATATAATACAGCTGGGCACCTCAAATAGTGATAGCAGGGCTCGACAGATAAGCATCTAAATACATATACTTCGAGTATCTGAATCACTGTATCGAGATACATTAGAAAACTGTGTCTTTATCTCAGTAGTGAAGTGCTTTTGCGATGCATTCATTATATCGCGATACTATGTAGTACACCGCTATATTGTTAGTTCTTTTTCGTTGTTGGAGACGAGCTCACGTGTTTCCAAGGGGAAACGGAAGACTTTTTTGTTCTAAGTCAAGCGAAGGCGCGCCGCCGGTCGGCGACACAAGGAGGGTCGCGAAGAGTCCCCCTGCACGCATAGAACTGCCCATGTGGTTAAGCGCCCAAAGCCGCTGACGGCAGAATCGCGGAGGCAGCATTGTCCGCCAACAAAAGTCGCTCTCTCTCTCTCAAGGGCATACTATGGTGTACTAGAATGGGGTAGTGTGCCGTCTGCGGCGGAAAGCAATGGGAGCGACGTGGTCACTTTTACGATGACGCACCAAATGGCGCTGCGATCGAACGGTGTGCCTATGATGCGAAGTTTGAATTTTTTATGCGGGGCCTAATGGTGGTTTAAGCAGAAAACATTATCCTTTCACACAGTTTTGTTTGCTTCTCAGTTTCATGCAATTAGGCGACTAACCGCCGACGAATATAACAGGAAAGTCTTAAACGTGTCCGCACACAGAGTACGATTGTGGCAGCGAATATGTGTACTTACTTGATGTCACGTAAGCCCGCTTGGAGGCCACATTTTGTGGTTGCGTACACAAAAGAAGAACCCAAAATGCGGCGTAACATAACGGTTTCGAAGTTCTTAACACACCGGTAACATCAGGAAACGAAGCAATAATAACACACGTGCATGGCACTACATTTCTGATCGTCTGCTTTCACTGCTTGCGTTGAGCGTCGTCTGCGCATAATGCAGACGGCAAAAGACATCGTTTTTTGTTCACGTAGACTTTGTGTTTGCATAATGCGTTAAAAAGAAATATTTGTTCGCTAAAATTATTAAATTTATTCCGGACACGGTAAAAAGAGCGAAAGATAATTGCTGAATAATGAGGGTGTTTTTCGCGATCGTCTGCTACTATGTAGCTGATGTCCGCAAGACTCGCAACGGTGCTACCCTGGCTACCGCTTCTTTCTTTCGCATGAGTCTACGCTTAATTTGTTCCTCTGATTGAAGTACATCTTCAACGTGTGCGCAAAGTCGCGAAACAAAGGACATGAAGAAGCGGAAGAGGGAATATACGGACACGACTTGTTTTGTACCAGGCAGTAGGAGCGGATACCGGTCTTGCAAGGAAAGGCGGTCTCCTTTTCGTGTACCCAAAGAACCCGAAAGTCGTGAGGTCTCGTCTCAAGTCACTGAAAGAACTGACAGGGAGCTTAATGAAGCCTGCACAGTATGTGAGCGGCTCTTTGAGCCACGCTACATAGAAAGATCGTACAAGACGACAGTTAATGGCTAAATTGTGGAAATCCCACGGGGGCTGCCGCTTTTGAGTAAGGACGCTGCTCCATCGTTGTTCCTCAGAGCCCCAATATGCACGGGAGAGCAAGAGCGAGCGAAGAGAAAAAATGAGCACATGGCCGAGCAAGAGCCAGCAAAAAGGCGAGAATAGTGAGACAGAGACGAGTTAAATCACCTCGGCGCCAGATAACAATGCAACGAGTGAAACTCCAGCTGAGCTCGTGCGATTTGCTGACCTCAAGACGCCGGAAGGGTGGACAAAAGTGGAACTGTCAATGCGTCCAAGTTTCATTATATATGGATAATGTGAATTGAAGCCACAGTAAGCAGGTTGGCCTTAAAGAAATGGTCAAAATCGACGCGCTGCATTCTAAAGTACATCAAGGCGTCGTTGTAGCTAAGTACACTTGAAAGGAAAGAAGTCGTTGCAGAGAGAGGTTGCTACGCCAGGAGAAGTCGAAGCCTTGCTTGAACATGTCGCCGAGCTGAAGATGTGCCCTGGTCTAGCAACACAACCTGTGGCCAGAAAATGTGCATCGTTCAACGGGACATTTTTTCAGAAAAGTGCTCTCTTTTTGTAGACAGAAGTTCAGACAGCGCATGCATATACTGCAAATACCAACGTAAGCTGGTGCTGAATCAGCTTTGTAGAAGACGCGGCGTCAGACAGTCGCCAGCAAGAACAACACTGCAATTCGACGGACAATAAGGCGGATGCGTTCTCAATTGAAAAATGTGAATATTAGCCTCATCCAAGTGAAAACGAAGAATGAGATGCTAACAGAAGAAGCACTCGCCAGCAAAATCAAACGTCTTCCACAAAAACAGCAAGCTGGCGTTGAAGCGTGCTTTGAAGCAGCTCGCCGAAAATTAAAAAAAAAGGTCACAGTTTCGCCGTAAGGGCGAAGCAATGAATGCGATAGCAAGAAAAGCGGCCCGTGATGGACGCGCTGCTACGCTGCATAAACACCTGCCCCCCGGCAGCAATTATACTCGCGGACAACTTTTCTTGGCAATGAAGCGAAGGCTACAGAGCCACAATGCACGTATCCTACCGCTAATGAATTAGTCCCATGATTGTGTCCGTATTTTCTGCGTGCGATATATAAACTACTCCTTCATTTTCTACATGTAGTTTTTTGAGACGGAACACAGCGCTCACAAGCGAGATATATGTATTTCTTTTACTTCATACGTTGTGACTTTGCGTTTTTGCGCGCGTGAAAAAGTCGCGCCTTTTACCCGTACCTTCGACGATAAGCAGCGTTTGCGTCGAAATGCAACGCTAGCCATCACTTTCCACGGCGTTACGAGACGCGCGTCAAACCGGACTACTTCGCGTAGCAGTACATGTGCAGACGCTCCGTCCCGTAGCTCTCCCTTCATTGCCAAGAAACGTTGTCCGCGAGTATACCGCGCGAGCAGACAGCGGAAGGGCAAGGTTCTACCTGCGCAAATATTAGAAGAAGCGAGCGAGCTGGCCGACGACTTTTAAATGCGTCCATTTAGGGAGCCTTCATGTGCGCGCCGTCGGAGGCACGGAGGCGCGCACATGAAGGCTCCCTACGCCCGTTGCGTTCCTCGCGCCATCTCGCTGGTAATGAAGAAACGCTTATAAGCGCCTGCCGTCTCTGAGTCCTGCCAGCGGTAAAGGGTGTCGATATAACGCTCGCCCTTAGCTACCTGAAGGATCTGCTCTTTGTGGCGTAATGGCTAGCGCCAGGCGCTGCGGAGTGAGAGGTTGCTTGTTCGATTCCGGGCTTCGGAAGCATTTTCTGAATTATTTTCCTTATGGGAGTTTATATATATATATATATATATATATATATATATATATATATATATATATATATATATATATATATATATGCTATCGCAATAACAAGGGATGACATACGACAGAGACTGGTTGCTTGAGTGCGTACTGATGCGCATGAGGAGCCCTAAATTGTACGAGAACTTGAGAACACACGATATCCTAGCGCTGCCTGAGAGGAGTTGCATAAAAAAGGCCGAACAACACTTCAAGAGTGGCTTTGGTTTCAGTCCAGCTGTCTTCAGAGCGCTGAAATAAAAACAATGGACGAGTTCAGCCGACACGGTACAATAGTATTCGATGAAATGAAGCTGAGTGAGCACATCGACGTCAAATCCTCAGGTAAGACATTCCGTACCTATAGCTTTTATGCCGTTTTACGTATGCTTTGCGTGTCTCCACTACATGCTGCTTATGATTATGCGCTCGTGTGTGTGCCCTTCCGTCCTCGCCTCTTAGCGCTGTCTCATCACCATGCTTCCAACCAACTAGCCCACCGATAAGCATTGACGAAGCTGTTTTTGATTATTGTGAGAAGAGTGTAATTGCAGTAAGAATCGTATTGTTTTCCTTTCCTCTTGATTCAACTACATCTAGGTCTTATTGAAGGGTTCGCTGACCAAGCAGAATTCGGTGAAAGGCACTCCAGCGACCTTGCCGACCATGGTTTGGTCGTCTTATTTGAGCCCTTTACAGGTACATCATTTCGAAATTAAATTGTAGTGCATTCTTTATTTACCTATCTCCGCCTAATGTTTCCAATTAAAATGAACATATGAGAAGACAAAAAGCGCCGTGCATGTAATTGTATATTGTTGCAGGAAACTGGGTTCAAATACTGGGAGTTTTCGCTTCGAAAAACAACGGCAAGGCACCTGCCCTGGCAAAAATCATGCTGCAAGCCACGCTCCTACGTGAGGAGGCAAGACTTCGAGTAGACGGGCTAACATGTGACGCGGCGAGTTGCATGTGGAAGACCTTCGGAATAAAATGTGCGTGTTTTCGCTCCCTATTATTACCCCTACACAGCCTCAGCAATCTTTTTGTCGCGCACAAAAGAAACTCTAAACGTAATACTATATATAAACACTCCCTCCACATATTTCCACATTCCTTTAAAAAAAAGGACAAAAAACATTTGTTTGCCTGACATATTTTTGTTCCATGCTAATGAGCGCCATTCGTGTCGCATTACCTGAATGTTTTATTTCGTTGTACGTTATGAAACACGCAGGTTCCACTGCAGACGTCTGTTGCAAGTGTCCGCACCCAGTGGATGACCGCCGGGCCCTCTACTTTTTTTTCGATTTTGTGCACTTGGTAAGGAACGTGCGCAACGCGTTTTTGAGTAGGGGTTTCAATACACCAGAAGGCCGCGTGCCTACATTAGGGAAGCATGGAGGAAGGACAATGAGAATGTAACACTAATGGTCCTGCCGCACATGAACCAAATACACCTGTTCCCAAACGCGTTTGAGAAAATGACAGATGGGCCCGCACCTACGCCTTTTCAGCGAAGGAGTACTTAAAGGCTTATTTTTTTACCGAAAGCAAGTTCAGAAGGCGTATGGCTCTGCGTGAGAAACTGGCGCGTTCATTTCGAAGATGTCCAGGCTCATCATGATAATGACATCACGTGCATCAAAGAGGGCTTTAAGACCTAATTCTACCGACACCGATTTTCTAAATCAATTCCTCGTTTTCTTGAACACCTGGGAGACTCATGCTAATGAAATAGGTTTCTTAGGTAAAAGCACAGCAGACGGTATCCGCGTAACCCTGCAGTCCACGCTTGATACCGTACAATACCTCTGCTCAAAGTGCAACTTCAAGTGCATCGTGACTTCAAGATTAGGCCAAGACAAACTGGAAAATCTGTTTGGTATTGTGAGGCAGAATGTGAGAAGGGCTTGTATGCCCACCTGCACCACTGAAGTATCGCAGCTAGGTTTAAAGGAAGATAAGAAAAAGAGCAGGTAGGATGAAAGAGTGCGGAAAAGGAGAGTAATGATGTGTAGAGTACAGGGAATGTGCAGAGAGGTGCAGTAGAAGAAAATGGAGTGTAGGATAGTTATACAGTAAGAAAGAATAGATATGGAATGGATATGAGAATATGGATATGAGAAAATGGATATGAGAATGGAATGGATATGAGAAAAGCAACCACCACAGGGAAAGGAACGGGCCAGCCCAATCAGCGGGCATTTATTGATAATTTCAAAAGTAAATAGATAAATGAAATATTTTGAGTGAATAAAATTAATGAATTAAGTAAAAAACAAATTAAATAATAAATATACATGATAATTATATTCTTGTCTTCTTTTTCTCCTTGTCTTGAGGAGTCTTTTCTTCATCTGGTGTGGTGTCCGACGCTTTCTAGGCCACGAGGACTCTGGGTCCGTTGCAGGGTGTCGGAACGAAATATTTTTCGTTTCGGTTTTAGTTTCGTTCCATCGCAAAAAGTTCCGTTTCGTTTCTGTTCCGGAACGAAAAAAACAATGTTCCGTAACGGTTCGTAACGTTTTTTTTAATGCAAAATTTTGAAGTTCAGGTAATCATAAAAAAGACATTGGATTTGTGACGTAGTTACTTGCCCTCCTCTTAGGAAAGCGGGACAAGGGTAAAACACGTTCTGCTGAAGAGCGGGAAGTAACTGTACCACGAATTCTTACCAACTAGCACAAACCAGCATTAATTCAGACATAGTATTTGTTTTCGCAAAAGACAAATACGACTTTCTTTTAGTGGGCTCAATGCTTTGTGTCAAGCACGATCTCAGAAGCAGCACGTCATTGGTTATTCT